>NC_069500.1:837563201-837790041 GCF_027579735.1 Bombina bombina
AAATTGGAAACTTTTTTTAAATTGTATACTATGTCTGAATAACAAAAGAAAATGTTTGGGTTTTGTATCCCTTTCCTGCCGGGACTATGTCTTCATTGGAAACTGTAAACAAATGTGTGAAAATCATGTGATTTCAATGGTGGGATCAGCCCATGTAGACATAAACTCTCTCTTATAGCTCACTTTAATACCCCCACCATTGAAACGTCTCACTGATGTGTAAAATTACTTACTTGAATTTGACCATGAACACTCTCAATTGGCTGCAGTTTAACGTAAAGCATTTAGTCTATGTTATTCTTATGTCAATGTACCATGGTACCTCTGACTTCTACTGATGTCCTAAAGATTTTGCACTAATTTGATTAACTGTTGGAAGTTGCACAGAATGATCACACATTACATGTCCTTACTTGGATCACCAAATGGCAAAGTAGAAATCCCTCTTAACCCACACAACTGTCAAATTAGTTATTTCTCAAAGGATATGTGCTAGCCAGAATCTTTTTAAGACCCTTAACATGACATTAAAGGGACAGTCTAGGCCAAAATAAAATTTTATGATTCAGATAGAGCATGTAATTTTAAACAATTTTCCAATTTACTTTTATCACCAATTTTGCTTTGTTCTCTTGGTATTCTTAGTTGAAAGCTTAACCTAGGAGGTTCATATGCTAATTTCTTAGACCTTGAAGGCCACCTCTTTTCAGAATGCATTTTAACAGTTTTTCACCACTAGAGGGTGTTAGTTCATGTATTTCATATAGATAACACTGTGCTCGCGTACATGAAGTTATATGGGAGCAGGCACTGATTGGCTAAACTGCAAGTCTGTCAAAAGAACTGAAATAAAGGGGCAGTTTGCAGAGGCTTAGATACAAGATAATCACAGAGGTTAGAAGTATATTAATATAACTGTGTTGGTTATGCAAAACTGGGGAATGAGTAATAAAGGGATTATCTATCTTTTAAAACAATAAAAATTCTGGTGTAGACTGTCCCTTTAAACATAAATTAAATATTATACTGAACATAAAATCCCTTTCTAAGCAACAGTACAAAGCATGAAATGACACCCTAGTTATGATCAAGAATCCCCCTGGAGAAAGGCAATAATTTTAAAGGGACAGTCAACACCAGAATTTTTGCTGTTTAAAAAGATAATCTCTTAAAGGGACAGTATACTATAAAATTGTTTTCCCTTAATGTGTTTCCAATTACTTTTTTTTACCAGCTGCAGAGTATAAAATGTATGAGATTTGCTTTTTTAAGGTTTATTTGTGTATATGAATTATCTGATTGTGTTTTGAAGCCACAACCTAATAAAATGGGTTGAGCTTGTAGGTACAATCAGATCTCATTACTTTATCACATTGTGTACATATACCTCCTTCTTTATCTTATATCTGTTCGTAACCAATCACCAATACTTGGAGAGAACAATGGAAAATTAACATTTTATTACCTTATCTCTTGTATACACCACTGGGAGTGTAATTTCTTCTACTGGCTGTGTTAATACAGCTTGGCCTCGAGGCCAAAAACATTCAGGATGGGTGGGGATAGCACAGGCTAAATCAACTATTTAAAATGCCAATATAAGGGTAATGGAAATACTTGTAATTAATTTAATACACTCCAGCAGGTAATGGTAGTGGAAGGCATATTTGTGCATGTAACGTCTTAAGGGTTATGCTGCCTGACTGAAATGTGAAGCTGTGCAGTGTGTGAGTTTGCAACATTTGTTGCAATGTGTGGGGTGGGGACTCTTACCTGTTATAAAAGTGCATGGATGCTGGAATACTTCCTCTTTCTTGTCTGCAACTGCTGGAGAAAGGTTTTTTCTGTCGTGATGGTGCGGCCTAGGCGTCAGTCGGTTCCTCCGAAGCGGTTGAGGGAGTCTTCGCCTGTGTCACGGCGAGTATCTGTTAGGGGGAGAGGTGTTAGTTTGGGTGCAGGGGAGGTAGGCCTCAGTCCTTCCCGGGGCGTGGGAGAGCCTTCCGGCGTTTCATCTTCCCCCCTCCTTTTCCCCATGTCCCAAGGCGAGGGTCCCTCAGATTCGGGGTTAGGTTCTGGGGGTGTTGGGGACAACGTGGGGGAGGAGGGGGCCCCGGATGGCTCGATTGGCCTCCCGGAGGTATTTAGGGCCGGGCAGGATACCCAGGGTCGCGGGCGTGCCGGGGGCCCGGGCGCATGATGTGGCGGAGTGTGGGCAGCTTCCCCAGGGTCGCGGGCGGACCGGCGGGCCTGTTTTGGGGCCTGCGGGGGAGTCTGTGGCCCGGGAACAGGAGGGTCTGGGATTGAGCGGCGGACCTTCGGGCCTGCACCGCGTGGTTCCGCCTGGTGGCCGAGTGGATCCCTCCCCTCCCTCCGTGGCTTTGGATGGCGCGGATCACGGCCCACATGGTGCCCCCTATGGCATTGGTGGTTCCAGTGGTCCTGCGACCTCCTCCGGGGTCGGGTACTTACCTGAAATACATGTATCGGAAGCAGCACGGGCGGCGGTTGCGGCCTTGATCCAGGCCCTCTCGACGGGAGCGAGCTAGAACGTCGCGGCGGGTAGCGGGCAATCCGGCGTCGTCCATGGGGTCCGGTGGGGGTTTAGGCGGCAGGCGGTGTGGTCCTCGCGGGAGCAGCGATCGGTGCGTCCTCTTCAGGCGATGTCTTCCGGTCGGTGTGGGGCGGCGGTGACGTCACTTCCGGTAGTCGGGGTCGTGACGTCACTTCCGGGCGCCGCGATTATGACGTCACTTCCAGTTTCGGGCGCGGTCAGGAGCAGTCGGGTCTCCGGTTCGGGCATGGCAGCAGCAGAGGTGAGTCGGGGGTCCGGGAGAGGCGGCACTGGGCAGGCGGAGGCTGAAAGCAGGCATCTGGGGGCAGGCACCTGGCAACTTGAAACGCGTGGGGGCACATGGAGGCAGGCAAAGGGGGACAGGCACCTGGCAGATGCAGTCGCATGTTGGGGCTTATGTTGGCCGTGGGGGTTTGGCCCCTGATGGTACCGGGCAATGGGGTAGGGGCGGGGGGCCGGTCGCAGCAGCTGCAAGCGTGCAGGGAAATACCGGGCACGAGATTCGGCCGGCTGGGGGAGGGAATATGGTCAGTAGTGGGCATGAACCTCTGGGGAGAGGGCAACAGGATGTTATTGGGGAAATTTGTAGGTTGGCCTCGATGTTGGCTCAAGGGGCGCTACCGTCGTCCACTGGAGCGGAGCATCCTCAGCACCCAGCACCGGTTGGCACAGGGGGTTTGGAGCCCGGTCATGCTGGTATGTAATGGGGGGGCTGGTGGCCAAGGGCCAGCGCTTGCACGTTCGAGTTAAGGGGGTAGCAGGGGGAGGCAGTCGGGTGTTGTGGCCCAAGGGGGTGGGCAGCAAGCTAGCCCAGTTGTGGAGCGGGGTGGGGGTGGCGGCTGTCCTGCGATTCCCGGTACTCCCGGCTCTGTTTTCTCTCCACAGGTGAGCGGTGATGCAGTGGTGGCTGCGAACCAGGAGCCTGGGCAAGCGTCAGCTCAGAGGACCGGAGCAGGCCAGGAGGCACTTCCCCCTACAGCACCAGGAGCAGGTGAGATTACATTGTGCAGGGAGCTGGGGGAGGGTGTGGGTGGGTCATCTAGCGATACTGGCTCTGAGAGTGACGACTCCTTAGGGCCAGTATCTAAACCTCAAAAACGTGTGTTGAAGTACCTACGTAGATTGGTAGCTGGGCAGCAGAGGCAGGAATTGAGGCTATCTCCGGGTGGGGGAGCGCAGGCAGGGGTTCCTGGTCAGGATGCAGTAGCTAGTCAGCAGGTAGGGTCAGGGGCTGTGAGCTTGGCGTCGGCAGACAGAAAAGTGGCGCTGCAGGGGGATGCATACCCCTGCAATGTGCACTCATTGCATTCGCACCTTAAGGCAAAAGTGATTAAAAAAATCAGGGAGGGCAAATATGTGCACATTTTTGATTTGTCGCTCGGGCCCAAAAAAGGTGAAGAGGCCTGAGACGATTGACGAGTGGCGCACGTGCTTTAGGGTACTGGCGTCCTGTCTGGTGGAGGCGAAGCCAGAGTTGAGGGTCGACGTGCTAAAATACATGGAGACTATTGAGTTTGTTCACAAAACTTATAGGGAAGGGGTGTGGCGGTCTTACGACGCGGACTATAGGAGAAAGATGGTGGGGAACCCTCTGCTGACCTTTGGTACTACGGATGTACATTTATGGCAGCGCTTGGGTTCCGAACACACTCCCCTTCCCCCCTTCAGGTGCAAGGATTGGGGGGAGCAGGCAGCTAGGGGGAGTCAAGAGGAAAGGCCGGGAATGTTGGAAGTTCAATGATGGGAAGTGTGATCGGGGAGCAAACTGCTCCTTTCGACACTCTTGCCTGTACTGCGGGGCGGGCCACCCGGGGTCTGAATGTGGGAGACGGAAATAGATGGGAGGCTGAGGTGCTGGCAGGGGGGCCTCTGGGGCAAAGGGCCCCAACGCCACTGAGGCTGGACGCCCTTGAGCCCTGGCTCAGGGTCTACCCGGACAGGCGCGCAGGGGAGCTTCTCCTGTCCGGGCTTCGCAAGGGTTTCCTCATTCCGGTAGTGGGACCGGTGATCGGGGCACGACGGAAGAGGAACCTCAAGTCGGCGTATGAATACCCCGATGTGGTGAGGGAAAAGTTGGGCAAAGAACTGAGGTTGGGGCACATGGCTGGCCCCTTCCCGGAGCCCCCCATTGAGGGACTAGTGGTTTCCCCGCTGGGGGTCGTGCCGAAGAAGGAAGCGGGAAAATTCCGGTTGATCCAGCACTCATCATATCCGAAAGGTAATTCGGTTAATGACGCTATCAACCCAGAGGTTAGCTCCGTTTTCTATCAGTCGTTTGACCAAGCTATGGTTTTGGTGCAGCAGGCTGGGGTTGGGGCCCTCTTGGCGAAGCTTGACATTGAGTCAGCTTTCCGCTTGTTGCCAATACACCCGGTATCCTTTCGGTTGATTGGGTGCTGGTTCGAGGGGGCATATTTTGTAGATCGTTGTCTCCCAATGGGTTGCTCGGTCTCATGTGCGTTCTTTGAGATGTTCAGTACATTCCTGCACTGGGCTGTTTTTTCGGAGGCACGGGGTGGGCTTATAGCCCATTACTTGGATGACTTTCTGCTGATCGGCAGAGCCGGGTCAGCAGAGTGTGTGCGGCTTAGGTCAGTAATGAGGGTGTTATTCGCGCATTTCGGGGTACCATTGGCAGAAGACAAGACCCAGGGGCCATGCACTCGCCTGACGTTTCTGGGTATCGAGATTGATACCCTAGAGAGGCGGTGCAGGTTGCCAGAGGATAAGGTAGTGCATATGCTAGCTGCGGTTACTTCGGCTGCGGCGGCTGACCGGCTCTCGATACGGGAGTTATTCGTTACTGGGTCTGCTGAATTTTGCTTGCAAGGTGATCCCAATGGGCAGGGTGTTCAATAGGAGGTTGGAAGGCCCACTAAAGGGATGCAGCGGGAGTCGCAAGTCGTGCGTGGTGTCCCCAGATATGAAGGAGGACCTGAGAGTCTGGGAGTTGTTCCTGGAGGATTTTAACGGGGTCCTGTTGTGGAGACAGGAGAGGACTTCTAGTCAGGCTCTGCATCTGTTCACAGATGCGGCAGGGGCATTGGGTCACGGGGCTTACTTCAGCGGCGCTTGGAGTGCCGAGGAGTGGCCTCGGGCCTGGGTCGAGAGGGGATGGACCAGGAATCTTACACTCCTGGAGTTGTTCCCCATTGTCGTGGCCATTGAGTTATGGGGGCAGCAGTTGGCTAATAGGAATGTGATATTCTGGTGCGACAATATGAGCGTCGTGTTTGCGATCAACAATCTTTCAGCCTCTTTCCCTATCGTAGTATGCTACCTTTGATGGTTAGTACTGCAATGCCTGCGGCACAACATTGATTTTACGGCACGGCACGTGCCCAGGGTCAATAACGTATTGGCAGATGCGCTGTCATGGGGCCAATGGGAGGCATTTAGGAAATTGGCGCCAGGGGCGGCGAAGGTTGGTACTCCTTGTCCTTTTCTTTGGCAGGTGGCGGAAGGGGGGACGTGCTGACTTCGATGGTTCAGGCGTCGCTGGCGCCTGCTACCTGGAGAGCCTACGTCAAGTACTGGGCAGAATGGGAAGTCTTCCTCAGGGGTAAGGGTGTTCCGGTGGAATACGGATAACCGACTTTGTTGCTTGACTGGATGGTGAGCTTGAAGGAGGCTGGCTGCAAGAAAGGGTCGATGCAGGGGAGGCTGGCAGCTTTGTCCTTCTATGCTAAGTGGAAGGGTCTCCCGGATGGGACGTGTACCTTCCTGGTTAGGCAGGTAATGAAAGGTTGAGGTAGAATTGAGGCAAAGTCAGCAGATAGGCATGATCCCATTACGGTACAGCGGCTGGGGGCGCTACTGGCAGTGCTTCCGGAGGTATGTGGATGAGTATGAGGTAGGTCTGTTCAGGGCGGCGTTCGCGGTTGCTTTCTTTGGGGCCTTGAGGATAGGTGAGCTAGTTAGCCCAACCAGGTCGTCAACGGGTAGTGGTATCCAAGTGCAGCACATCAGGTTTGACATGCAGGCGCTATTGTTGTTTATCCCCAGATCAAAGACTGATCAGGAAAGGAAAGGCGTGTGGTTGTCCATACAGCAGCAGGATTATTTAGAGTGTTGCCCCGTCCGGCTCTCTTCCGAGTTTTCGGCTAGGAGACCGGCGAACCCCAGGCAATTTTTCATTCATGCGGATGGGTCTAGCTTGTCCAGATTTCAGTTTAAGCGGGTGTTGGAGGAAGCAGCTAGGCGGGTCGGCCTAGATCCCGGAGTCATTGCTCCCCACTCTTTCCGCATCTGTGCGGCCACTAGCGCGGCTGCTGCTGGGGCATCAGAACGGGAGATTAAGAGGTTGGGGAGGTGGAGTTCAAAAAGATATAGGTTATACATTAGACCCCTTAAGGGTAACGTATAGATAGTATAGGGTTTGAGTGAGTGAGGCGTTTTAGTAATGCTGGTTCTCGTTTGTTTTAGGTTTAAGAACCCCTCCTTGTAGAGTGTGGATAGTCGGCCACTCGTACGTCCACTGGTCGGCCATTCACGCTTTGAAGCGCCCGGGTGGCCAGCAGCTGGGATTTCGACCAGATGCGGCTTCAATTAAATGGCTGGGGAGGAGGGGAATGTTGTGGAGTGACTTGCCGGCTTGTTTGGAGGAGGCCTTCCTTCGCTGGGGGCGGCCTTCCTTGATAGTGCTGCACCTGGGGGGCAATGATGTGGGGAGTTTGCCTGTGTTGGAATTGGTGGCTATCATTCAGTCGGATGTGAGGTGGTTGAAAGCACGTTTCTCAGGGGTGCGAGTGGCATGGTCAAATGTAATTGCTCGCTTGCAGTGGCGACATGTGAGGGTGCACCGTTCTTCTTACCGTATCCGGAAAAAGCTGAACAGAGATGTGGGGAGGTTGATCGTGGAGGAAGGTGGTTTTGTAATCAGGCACGATAACATCTTGGGGGACTGCAAGCGGCTGTACCGGCTGGGGTCCACTTAATGGAAGAAGGCTTAGAGTTATTTGTGGCTAATTTGTCAGGTGCAATCAGGCGGCATGTTATCTAGCTAGCCCCTAGGGGTGGCGGCAAGAGCTACATTATGGGGGACATATAGGCAGTATCTCTTGTGGCGGGGTCCCGGACGAATAATTTTTGTTTCCGCGAGGGTGTGGTCGAGTTAATGGGAGGGGCATGATGTTGCAAGTCGCAGCTTGTAACGCCTCTCCCCGGGGGCCTGCTGACCTAGAAACCCCTTGTCGATGATGCCAGCCCCTGAAGGGCAATGCTCAGCAGGAGCATTGCGACAACCAATCCGGGCCGGTGACCTCACTACGCTTGCTGTAGATACTAAGTTATTGTTAGGTATAGGATATAGATTAGTCTCAGATGCCGCCACCTATTGATATGAGCCTTAAAGGGACAGTTTACTCAAAAATGTTCTCCCCTTTAATTTGTTCCCAATGATCCACTTTACCTGCTGGAGTGTATTAAATTGTTTACAAGTAGCTCCTTTACCCTTATATTGGCATTTGAAATTGTTAATTTAGCATGTGGTATCCCCACCTATTCTGAAAGTTTGTGGCCGCGCGTACCAGCTATAGATAAGCTTTGTAAACACAGCCAGCAGAAGACATTACACTCCCAGTGTGATAAAGCAGAGATAAGGTAATAAAATGTTGATTTTCCATTGTTCTCTCAAAGTATTGGTGATTGTTTTAAGGACAGATATAAGATAAAGAAGCAGGTATATTTGCACAATGTGATACAGTAATGAGATCTGATTATACCTACAAGCTCAACCTATTTTATTAGGCTGTGGCTTCAAAACACAAAATCAGAGCTTTAATATACAGAAATAAACCTTAAAAAGCTCATTTTCATACATTTTTTACTCTGCAGTTGGTAAAAAAAGCAATTGTAAACACATTAAGGGAAAAACTATTTTACAGTATACTGGCCCTTTAAGCTTCACAAGTTAAATAAGTTTAGAGTTTGCCTGGTTTTGTTTTAATAAACGCGACCTTGTTTCACGGTCTTATACCTCCAAATATGTGTCTGTGTCTTTATTGGGTAAGGTGGGAATGAAGTCATGGCGATTTGACCCTTAAGTGGATCATTGGGAACAAATTAAAGGGGAGACATTTTTTGAGTAAACTGTCCCTTTAATTACCCATTCCCCAGTTTTGCATAACCAACACAGTTATAATAATACACATTTTACTTCTGTAATTACCTTGTATCTATGTCTCCGCAAACTGCCCCTCTTTTATTTCAGTTCTTTTGACAGACTTGCATTTTAGCCAATCAGTGCTCACTCCCGATTAGAGACGGCCTTCAAGGTCTAAGAAATTAGCATATGATCCTTTTAGGTTTAGCTTTCAACTAAGAATACCAAGAGAACAAAGCAAAATTGGTGATAAAAGTAAACTGGAAAGTTGTTTAAAATTACATGCCCTATCTGAATCATGAAAGTTATTTTTGGACTTGACTGTCCCTTCAAACTTTGAATTGGAATCTCTTCCTGGCCACCTCTGTATCCACCCCCAAAATGACGTAATAGAAATAGTTCTCACTACAGAATCCAGCTGGTAAATCTCTGCATTTTATAATGGGTGCCGCCATCTTGTAGCACACATATTGTTACACCCTTTGACAGAAGCAGAGCACTTTCACATATCTGCTTTATGACAGCTGTAACTTGCACTTCAGTGTACCTCACATAATAGAGAGCGGAACTGTTACATTTTTGCAGATTTTTGTACAGTTTAAATTAAATAAATATAAGCTCCAAGATGGCGGCGCCCAGTGTGAAGATGCAGAGCTTCACAAACTGATAATTGCAAGGGTTTAAATAGGAGAATAACTTTGAAAACAGCTTCAGGCACAGGAGGAAAAAACAGTAACATGATGAGTATTAACCCTGCTGCTGTAGTTGTACTCAGCACTTTAATGTGCCTTAACACTATCAGAGAATGTAGATGAGGTCTATGTGCTATAGCAGGGCCAGTCTGGGTAGCTGGACGAGACTACAGCATGACAGGCACAAGCTGTAGCGTTTGTGCAAGGACAACGTCACAAAATATACTACACGACCAAAGAGAAGTGTAAACAGTTTTACAGAGTGGAAAACACAGTAAGAAACAAAAAAATAGAATATCTTGGGTTTAGCCAGAGAAAAGTTTGAGAAAGGTGGAAACATTACTTTTCTTAGCTACTGAAGTGAAAGCTCAGGTGGCACATGATTAATGGGTTATCAAGGCACCAACTGCAAACATTTAACTGAAATTTTTACCATGTGATTGTGATGAACCGAAGGAGGAGGAAGACAGCAAAACTGGAGAAGCAAGGCATACATTAAATAAAGGGGTGGTCTTTATATGGAAGACATTTAAAAGGGACATGAAACAACTTTTCTTTCTCGAGTCAGAAAGAAGTAAATTGGAAACTTTTTTAAAATTGTATTTTCTATCATCACATTTGCATCATTCCAATGTTATTCTTTGTTGAAGAAATATCCAGATAGGTAGTGTGCACATGTCCGGAACGCTACATTACAGGAAATAGTGCTGCCACCTAGTACTCTTGCTAATATATAGCATTGTTGCAAAGCCGCTGCCATATAGTGATGCAGACTTGTGCACACTCCTGGAATTACCTTCCTGTTTTTTTAACAAAGGATAACAAGAACACTAAGAATATTTGATAATAGAAGTAAATTGTAAAGTTGTTTAAAGTTGCATGTTCTATCTCAATCATGAAAGAAAATTTTGGAGTTTTATGTCCCTTTAATGATAAGAATAACGTCTCAAGATACCTTCTCCGAGAGTAACAGCATGACCATTGATTTAAATAAAAAAAAGCCTACTGTAATTGTCTGCATTGAGGCAGGGCTTACAGAACTGCTAATAAACTGTAAACAGTCAGTCTTCACTGGTGACAAGTGGAAATAAAAAAACAATTTATGCTTACCTGATAAATTTATTTCTCTTGTGGTGTATCCAGTCCACGGATCATCCATTACTTGTGGGATATTCTCATTCCCAACAGGAAGTTGCAAGAGGACACCCACAGCAGAGCTGTCTATATAGCTCCTCCCCTCACTACCATATCCAGTCATTCGACCGAAAACAAGCAGAGAAAGGGGAAACCATAGGGTGCAGTGGTGAATGTAGTTTAAAATAAAAAACACCTGCCTTAAAATGACTGGGCGGGCCGTGGACTGGATACACCACAAGAGAAATAAATTTATCAGGTAAGCATAAATTATGTTTTCTCTTGTAAGGTGTATCCAGTCCACGGATCATCCATTACTTGTGGGATACCAATACCAAAGCTAAAGTACACGGATGAAGGAAGGGACAAGGCAGGTACTTAAACGGAAGGTACCACTGCCTGTAAAACCTTTCTCCCAAAAATAGCCTCAGAAGAAGCAAAAATATCAAATTTGTAGAATTTTGAAAAAGTATGAAGCGAAGACCAAGTCGCCGCCTTGGAAATCTGTTCAACAGAAGCCTCATTTTTAAAGGCCCATGTGGAAGCCACAGCTCTAGTAGAATGAGCTGTAATCCTTTCTGGAGGCTGCTGGCCAGCAGTGTCATAGGCTAAGCAGATTATGCTTTTTAGCCAAATAGAAAGAGAGGTTGCCGAAGCCTTTTGACCTCTCCTCTGTCCAGAGTAGACAACAAACAAAGCAGATGTTTGACGAAAATCTTAGTAGCTTGTAAGTAAAACTTTAAAGCACGAACCACGTCCAGATTGTGTAATAGACGCTCCTTCTTTGAAGAAGGATTAGGACACAAAGACGGAACAACAATCTCTTGATTGATATTCTTATTAGATACCACCTTAGGTAAAAACCCAGGTTTGGTACGCAGAACTACCTTATCTGCATGGAAGATCAGATAAGGAGAATCACATTGTAAGGCAGATAACTCGGAAACTCTACGAGCCGAGGAAATAGCTACCAAAAAAGGAACTTTCCAAGATAAAAGTTTGATATCTATGGAATGAAGAGGTTCATACGGAACCCCCTGAAGAACTTTAAGAACCAAATTTAAGCTCCAAGGTGGAGCAACAGGTTTAAACACAGGCTTGATTCTAACTAAAGCCTGACAAAATGCCTGAACGTCTGGGGCATCCGCCAGACGCTTGTGCAAAAGAATAGATAGCGCAGAAATCTGTCCCTTTAAGGAACTAGCTGACAATCTTTTCTCCAATCCTTCTTGGAGAAAGATAATATCCTGGGAATCCTGACCTTACTCCATGAGTAGCCCTTAGATTCACACCAATAAAGATATTTACGCCATATTTTATGATAGATTTTCCTGGTGACAGGCTTCCATGCCTGAATCAAGGTATCAATAACTGACTCGGAGAAACCACGCTTTGAAAATATCAAGCGTTCAATCTCAAGGCAGTCAGCCTCAGAGAAATTAGATTTGGATGGTTGAAAGGACCTTGAAGTAGAAGGTCCTGTTCTCAGCGGCAGAGTCCATGGTGGAAAGGATGACATGTCCACCAGATCTGCATACCAAGTCCTGCGTGGCCACGCAGGCGCTATCAAGATCACCGATGCTCTCTCCTGCTTGACTTTGGCAATCAGACAAGGGAGCAGAGGAAACGGTGGAAACACGTAAGACAGGTTGAAGGACCAAGGCGCTGCTAGAGCATCTATCAGCGTTGCCTTGGGGTCCCTGGACCTGGATCCGTAACAAGGAAGCTTGGCGTTCTGGCGAGACGCCATGAGATCCAGTTCTGGTTCGCCCCAACGAAGAACCAATTGTGCAAACACATCCGGATGGAGTTCCCACTCCCCCGGATGAAAAGTCTGACGACTTAGAAAATCCGCCTCCCAGTTCTCTACACCTGGGATATGGATAGCCGATAGGTGGCAAGAGTGAATCTCTGCCCAGCGAATTATCTTTGAGACTTCTAACATCGCTAGGGAACTCCTTGTTCCCCCTTGATGGTTGATGTAAGCCACAGTCGTGATGTTGTCCGACTGAAATCTGATGAACCTCATTGTCGCTAGATGAGGCCAAGCCTGAAGAGCATTGAATATCGCTCTTAGTTCCAGAATGTTTATTGGAAGGAGTGACTTCTCCTGAGTCCACGATCCCTGAGCCTTCAGGGAGTTCCAGACTGCACCCCAACCTAGAAGGCTGGCATCTGTCGTTACAATTGTCCAATCTGGCCTGCGAAAGGCTATACCCTTTGGACAGATGGGCCCGAGATAGCCACCAGAGAAGAGAATCCCTGGTCTCTTGGTCCAGATTCAGTAAAGGGGACAAATTGGTGTAATCCCCATTCCACTGACTGAGCATGCATAGTTGCAGTGGTCTGAGATGTAGGCGTGCAAACAGCACTATGTCCATTGCCGCTACCATTAAGCCGATTACTTCCATGCACAGAGCCACCGAAGGGCGAGGAATGGAATAAAGAACAAGGCAGTAATTTAGAAGTTTTGATAACCTGGACTCCGTCAGGTAAATTTTCATTTCTACAGAATCTATCAGAGTCCCTAGGAAGGAAACTCTTGTGAGGGGGGATAGAGAACTCGTTCACCTTCCACCCATGCGACCTCAGAAATGCCAACACTATGTCCGTATGAGACTTGGCAATTTGGAAGTTTGACGCCTGAATCAGGATGTCGTCTAAATAAGGGGCCACTGCTATGCCCCGTGGCTCTGGTAGTGCCTGTCTAGGAAGGCAAACCTGAGAAACCGATGATGATCTTTGTAGTCATGTATTGACCCTCCTGGATCATAGGTAGGATGGTACGAATAGTCTCCATCTTGAATGATGGAACTCTGAGGAATTTGTTTAAGATCTTTAGATCCAAAATTGGTCAGAAGGTTCCCTCTTTTTTAGTAACCACAAACAGATTTGAGTAAAATCCCTGTCCCTGTTCCTTCTTTGGGACTGGATGGATCACTCCCATAACTAGGAGGTCTTGTACACAGTGTAAGAATGCCTCTCTCTTTATCTGGTTTGCAGATAATTGTGAAAGGTGAAATCTCCCTTTTGGGGGGGAAGCCTTGAAGTCCAGAAGATATCCCTGGGATATAATTTCCAACGCCCAGGGATCCTGGACATCTCTTGCCCACGCCTGGGCGAAGAGCGAAAGTCTGCCCCCTACTAGATCCGTTACCGGATAGGGGGCCGTTCCTTCATGCTGTCTTAGAGGCAGCAGCAGGTTTTTTGACCTGCTTACCATTGTTCCAGGTCTGGTTAGGTCTCCAGACCGTCTTGGACTGAGCAAAAGTTCCCTCTTGTTTTGCATTAGAGGAAGTTGATGCCGCACTTGCCTTGAAGTTTCGAAAGGCACGAAAATTAGACTGTTTGGCCCTTGGTTTGGACCTATCCTGAGGAAGGGCATGACCTTTTCCTCCAGTGATATCAGCAATAATTTCCTTCAAACCAGGCCCGAATAGGGTCTGCCCCTTGAAGGGAATGTTAAGCAGCTTCGATTTTGAAGTAACGTCAGCTGACCATGATTTAAGCCATAGCGCTCTGCGCGCCTGGATAGCAAAACCAGAATTCTTAGCCGTTAGTTTAGTCAAATGAACAATGGCATCAGAAACAAAAGTATTGGCTAGCTTAAGTGCTCTAAGCTTGTCAAGTATTTCATCCAATGGAGTCGCTACCTGTAAAGCCTCTTCCAGAGACTCAAACCAGAACGCCGCAGCAGCAGTGACAGGCGCAATGCATGCAAGGGGCTGTAGGATAAAACCTTGTTGAATAAACATTTTCTTAAGTTAACCCTCTAACTTTTTATCCATTGGATCTAAGAAAGCACAACTGTCCTCGACAGGGATAGTAGTACGCTTTGCTAGAGTAGAAACTGCTCCCTCCACCTTAGGAACTGTCTGCCATAAGTCCCGTGTGGTGGCGTCTATTGGAAACATTTTTCTAAAAACAGGAGGGGGAGAGAACGGCACACCTGGTCTATCCCATTCCTTAGTAATAATTTCTGTAAACCTTTTAGGTATTGGAAAAACATCAGTACACACCGGCACTGCATAGTATTTATCCAGTCTACACAATTTCTCTGGCACTGCAATTGTATCACAGTCATTCAGAGCAGCTTAAACCTCCCTGAGTAACACGCGGAGGTGTTCAAGCTTAAATTTAAATGTAGAAATATCAGAATCAGGTTACATCATCTTCCCTGAGTCAGAAATATCACCCACAGAAAGAAGCTCTCCTTCTTCAGCTTCTACATATTGTGAGGCAGTATCAGACATAGTTCTTAAAGCGTCAGTATGCTCTGTATTTCGTCTAACTCCAGAGCTATCTCGCTTTCCTCTAAATACAGGTATTCTGGCTAACACCGCTGACAGTGTATTATCCATGACTGCCGCCATGTCTTGTAAAGTAAACGCTATGGGCGCCCTGGATGTACTTGTGTGAGTCCCTTGAGCGGGAGTCAAAGGATCTGACACGTGGGGAGAGTTAGTCGGCATAACTTCCCCCTCGTCAGATTCCTCTGGTGATAAATTTTTTAAAGACAGAATATGATCTTTATTGCTTAAAGCGAAATCAGTACATTTGGTACACATTCTAAGAGGGGTTCCACCATGGCTTTTAAACATAATGAACAAGGAGTTTCCTCTATGTCAGACATGTTTATACAGACTAGCAATGAGACTAGCAAGCTTGGAAAACACTTTAAATCAAGTTAACAAGCAAATATAAAAAACGGTACTGTGCCTTTAAGAGAAACAAATTGTCAGAATTTGAAACAGTGAAAAAAGGCAGTAAATCAAACGACATTTTTACAGTGTGTATAATAAGCTAACAGAGCATTGCACCCACTTGCAAATGGATGATTAACCCCTTAGTTCAAAAACCGGATCAAAAAAACGATAGACGTTTTTTAACAGTCACACCAAACTGCCACAGCCTTACTGTGTGCCTACCTTCCCCAACAAATGATTTTGGAAGCCTAAAAGCCCTTTAGAGATGTCCTGTAGCATTCAGGGAACTCCTGGATGTCTCAGTCTGTAATAGTTAATGCACAAAAAAGCACTAAACTAGGCCCCTCCCACTCATAGTAACACAGTGGAAAGCCTCAGGGAACTGTTTCTAGGCAAATTTAAGCCAGCCATGTGGAAAAAACTAGGCCCCAATAAAGTTTTATCACCAAAGTATATATAAAAACGTTTAAACATGCCAGCAAACGTTTTATATTGTAAATATAAAAGAGTTTTACCTCAGAAAGTAAGCATGATACCAGTCGCTATTAAATCACTGTATCCAGGCTTACCTTACATAAATTTGGTATCAGCAGCATTTTCTAGCCTTCATTTCATCTTCTAGAAAAATATTAACTGCACATACCTCATAGCAGGATAACCTGCACGCCATTCCCCCGCTGAAGTTATCTCTCTCTTCAGACATGTGTGAGAACAGCAATGGATCTTAGTTACAACCTGCTAAGATCATAGAAATCCCAGGCAGATTCTTCTTTTTTCCTGCCTGGAACAAAATAGCACAACTCCGGTACTATTTAAAAATAATAAACTCTTGATTGAAGCAAAATAACAGCTACATTTCACCACTTATCTTTTACTACCTCCATGCTTGTTGAGAGTTGCAAGAGAATGACTGGGTATGGTAGTGAGGGGAGGAGCTATATAGACAGCTCTGCTGTGGGCGTCCTCTTGCAACTTCCTGTTGGGAATGAGAATATCCCACAAGTAATGGATGATCCGTGGACTGGATACACCTTACAAGAGAAAGTTAGTTATTGTCCGATTTGATCTTTTGTTTCAGTGTTTTCACTGAAGATGAAATCTATGCTTTACAGAAGGAGCAGTCTGAGAACTTCAATATGGAAACCAACATCATGACGTATTCTACTTAGTGATGTGTAAAAACCGTCAATGTGTGCATATTCTGTAATGAAGACACCGATATATATGGGAAATCAAAGAGCCACAAAGTGTAAAGCAATGGAAACCAGCAGACGGCATATAATTCTACCAAAATAAGTCAAAAGTAGCGTATAAACAATTTAGAAATATAAACACAGAGGCTGGCACCACAAACTACATAACTTAATTGTGATCATTTCATTGTTTTATGCTTGGGGATGCAAATGATTGGGTTTTTCTTTGTTTTATTTGCTACCCAAGAGTATAAACAAATCAGCATAAACAGAAGCTTTAATTTATGTCTATGACACTGTGAATTAAACGCACATGAAACCTTTATATTCTGTGTTGAAGAGATACCTAGGTAGCACCTGGAGCACTACATGACAGGAAATAGTGCTGTCATCTAGTGCTCTTGCAAATCAGTGTTTTTCAACCAGCGTGCCGTGGCACACTAGTGTGCCGTGAGAGATCCTCAGGTGTGCCACGGCAGACTGACAACAGTGTGACATATTTTTTAAACTTTGCTTGTTTTTTACTCCCAGTGCAGGGGTAGTTTGAAGGAGGCATGGCATAACAGCACAATACATACAGTATGTGTGTGTTTGTGTGTATGTGTATATATATATATATATATGCTGCATTAGGCTACAATGTGTGATTTTTTAAAATTTTGGGATGGTGGTGTGCCACAGGATTTTTTAATGTAAAAAAGTGTGCCACGGCATAAAAAAGGTTAAAAATCACTGTTGCAAATGGTAACATTCTTGCAAAACGGCTGCCATATAGTGCTCCAGACATCAGCAGGCACCTGAGCTTCTGTCCCTGCTTTTCAACAAAAGATACCAAGAGACTGAAGAAAATTTGATAATAGAAGTAGAAAGTTGTGTAAAATAGCATGCTCTCTCTATATCACAAAAGAACACACCCCTTTAATATGAAAGTGTTGCAAAATGCTACAATTGACTGATATGCTGTTTTTCTGTTTGACCCTGGATTAAAGTAAGAGGCTATCATGATATCAACTAAAAATTTAGTTGATCTGCACCACACTTGATAAAGCAAGCTATGATTCCTATAACCAGCTGCACTATATTTAAATGTCTACATTTTATCAAAACGAATGCAGAGATGTATTTTTTTAATCTACAAAATCATATGGCTGTAAGAGAGGAGACACTGCTGCAGTTTACAAACAATGGCGTAATTCCCAGAAAAAAAGTCTCATACACTCGTATGCAAAACCTTGGTGCTAAATAATAATACGATGAAAATAACATACACGTCAATCCATTCACATGAGAGAGTGCAGGGAGCAATACAAGTGGTGTCTCACAATAACTAAGCGTCCAAATATCCTCAGCGGAAATAGGATACACACTATGCTGCTGCAGTTTCAAAGCAACTACAGTCCATAGTCAGGAAGTCAGAGGAATATGAAGAAACAGCTGTAGCAGAAGGGGGATGAAACTTGTGTCATATTTTGTACAGTATCCACTGTGCTTATACCCCTTTGTATTCAAAACTACAGAATATATTACCTTTCTTAAAGGGATAGATAAGTCAAAATTAAACTTGCATGATTCCGATAGAGCATGTAACTTTAAGACACAAATTCACTTCTATTTTCAAATATGCTTTGTTCTCTTGATATCCCTTGTTGAAAAAATATGCACATATCCTACACTAGTGGGAGCTGCTGCTAATTGGTGCCTGCACACATTTGTCTCTTGTGATTGGTTCACTAGATGTGTTCATATTGCTGCCAGCAAAGGATAACAAGAGAATGAAGCAAATTTGATAATGGAAGTAAATTGGAAAGTTGTTTAAAATTGTATGTTCTACCTGAATCATAAAAGAAAATTTTGGGGTTTCCTATCCCTTTAAAAATGAATAATACAATCTGTGATTGTTTTAATTAACATACATAGGTATCCATAGACATTATTTGTCCTTAAAAGATCTACAACAGTTATAGAACTGGTTATAAGAATTGCGAATGTGAAGCATACCATTTTATGCATTACTTACCCTAGATAAAATGACAGCTGGCGTCCTACTCTGCAGCACTCAAGCAGGACTTTACCATGTGTTTAACCTCTGCAGGGGTCAAACCTACTTATCTAGGGTCATTCATATAAAACAAATTACACTTATAATTTAGATAATATAATTTCAACATTAGAATGTCCCTTTAAATATAACACTGGTTATGACTCTTCTATTACCAGTAACAAATACCAACACAAACACCCTTTTCTTGGGGTTATATGGTTATACACACGCACACACATTTAATCTCAATATTTAATGAGTTGTTTAACACTCACTAGATACAAAAGATTAAGAATCAATAAAAATATTTCCTTACCAATAAGGAATTAAAATACTTGGGGGCATAATGTGAGGTGGTTCTGTGTGTCTACACATGTGCAGCGGACGGTTATGAGTCAATATGTGGAGGCCTAAACTGTTTTGTAAAAGGAAACACCACAATATTTTGACATGTAAAGAAAATGTTATGGTAGAGAGCCACTGAAGATGGACGAACTGACCATATGCCTTGATGTACAGAGCTCCCGCTCTGAAGGCTCCTACTTTTCCAGGAGAAAGCAGCAAAATGAGTTTTGAGGTGAGGAGGATAATATGCTCTGCAGAGGTAGGGTATAGTAAACAACACGAGTCCCTGCCTGTAATGAGGGGCAGGTAAAAGGAGCAGTTACTGGTGTTAGTCTCACTCCATGTGGTTCACTAGCCTTCTGTTTTATCAGATTCAGATTTGTATTGTCCATTTAGACTTCCTACTTCCACCATACAGGATTTGGCCTCCCTTTCTGTGCTGTGTTTTGTCCTGGCATCCTGCACAGCAGGGTCCTAAGTGCTCAGCAGTGTCTTATTTCCAGACCCCATTCCCTGCATTATCCAGCATCTCTTAAACTTTATGTCCTTTGTTTCATAGATATTCCTGCAGGAAGTGAAGTAGCGTAATCTCATAGTGTTCTCCAGACTCAGGACAGCGAATGCTATGCCTTTCATTTGGGTAAATCTGTGTAAGTGAAGAGACAAAGAGACAGGGAATTAATGCTGAAAAGAAATGTGTAATCACCTCTTGCAATATGCTGTCCAGTACTATCCTTTGATACCTGCAGCTGGTAAGGTTTTCCAGCTCGAATGAGCTGAGACACCAAGAAATTGGTGTGAAAAAAGTGCACATTTTCATCTAGAAATCCATGAAGAATCAGCAGCCGGTGAGGCCTGGATCAAAAAACAATAATGATGAATATTAAGGTGGTGGATTAAACAAGACAATTGGTAAATAAGTTAAATGCTGTTAGATACCAGTTTGTGAAAGGTGGAAAAGAAATACACAGTAAAGGGAAAATATAGGAAGACTATGGAGTCATCACTCACTCGTTTGGCAGCTTATCCACATGTAGAGCAGCAGATCCAGCTTCATACCCAGCCTGGTTATTCTCGGGTGTGTCCATGTAACGTTCTGTGTATCCCGTATCATAAGCCATCCACACTGTTACTGGGGCACCTGCAATAGCCACCTACAAGACAGGAAACAAATCACTTTTTGTGATGCCTTAGATTCACACTTTTAGTACCCCAAGGATTCTCCACCACTCACCTTAAATATGTCAGGCCTTTGAATGAGCCCCATGAGAGACAAAAAGCCCCCATATGACCAGCCATGGATTGCTACTCGATTTAGATCCACAAATCCAAACTTCTCTGACACATAATGCAAACCTTGAACCTGGTCCTCAATCTCCACCTGACCCTGGTTCACATGGAAAAACAACCATACATGATCAGAGAAAAATGAAGTAGTTTCACTCATACAGTTTAGGACAAGGGATTAAACTACTGATTTTTGCATTCACAATTAAAGGACCACACAGAAGAATAGCATAATCAATACATGCATAATAAAGACAATGCAAAGGCACTTAGTTTGAATTTAAAATGAGAACTAGATTTTATGTTGACAAAAGTAAAAGTTACATTTTATTTCCTAATGCATCTTGAGACAGCCATCAGCCAATGTCTTTGGGTCACACTTGACTCACATCTTTTTTTCACTCCTCACATTCAGTCATTGGCCAAATCCTGCCAATTCCACATTAAAAACATCTCTAAAATTAGACATTTCCTTACACAAGAGACAACTAAGTTTTTAATCCACTCTCTCATCCTTTCCCGCCTCGACTACCGCAACTCCGTCCTCTCTGGTCTCCCTAGCTCCTTTAAAATCCATAATGAATGTCTATGCCAGGCTCATCTTCCTTACACGTCGCTCTTCCTCTGCTGCACCTCTCTGCCAATCCCTTCACTGGCTTCCTCTTGCCTCCAGGATTAAACACAAAATTCTCACTCTGACATACAAAGCCCTCAACTGCACTGCTCCCCCCTACATCTCAGACTTTGTCTCTAGATACTCTCCCTCCCGTTTCCTTCGCCCTGCTCATGACCACCTACTCTACTCCTCTCTTGTTACCTCCTCACATTCCCGTCTACAGGACTTCTCCAGACTGTCCCCCATCTTGTAGAACTCTCTGCCTCGCTCCACAAATTTCTCCCCTAGTTTTGAAAGCTTCAAGCGCTCCCTAAAAAAAACCCTCTACTGTTCAGGGATGCATACAACCTACACTAACCTCTCCGAACTGCATTGCTATTCCCTTGAACCCCCTTAGCATGTAAGCCTATGAGCTTAACTGTTTGTAGATGACCTTCATAAGAGCTGATTACAACAATACAATGCAACTCTCGGCAGGGCCCTCTACCTATCTTATCCCTATAAATGTTACCTTGTAGACCACGCCTATGTTTATAGTGCTGCGGAATCAGTTGGTGCTCTACAAATAACTGATGATAATAATTACACGTAAATCCTGTGAATCTTGCACATGCTCAGTAGGAGCTGGTGCTTTAGAAAGTGAGTATAAAAAATATTGTGCCCATTTAAATAACTGAAGTGAATTGGAAAGTGGTTTAAAATTGTGTGCTTTATCTTAATCATGAAAGTTTAATTTTGACTGGACTGTCCCTTTAAGACTGAGAAACAGCAGATAAACCTACCATTTGGTTTTTAAGTGCCCCCTCAAAAGACAGCCCTCTGTGACATGATCCACGGCCATCTATCACAACAACTGCATATCCCAGGTGTGCCAGGGTGTTCAGACGTAAATATTTCATACCTTTAAATGAATTATTTACTAACTGCACCTGATGAAAAAGGAGACAAAAGTGCAAGTGATGATGATGCTGTCCTTCCTTGAACATAACTCTCCAGTGACTGACTTATCTTCACCAATAGTGAAGGACCCTCACCTGTGGACCGCCATACACAAATAGAACGGTTGGGTGCTTGCTTCCTGGGCTCAGATTGTGAGGTTTATATACCATTCCATACAGTTTTTCTTGATTAGAAGACTGGAAGTGGAATATCTCTGGGGGCACATAATATGGAGGACAACCTGAGGAAATAGAGGACATAATGGGGAGAAACAAGAGGTTTTAGGAGACTTAATTTGGAAACTGGTGATATAACAAGGAATAAATGTGAGATAACACTGGGGGATGAGAACAGAAAACTGGAGTTAGACTTACTTGCTGCCTCCATTAGGCTGGCCCAGAATTGTGGTACCTGGTGCAAGGGATTTCCTTCCATCCTGTAAAGGTGCACACAGGGGGGACGGGACACACTGCTATAATGACTCACAAACATGTCAAAGTTCTGTAAATAAAAAAATAATAATATATTGAAAACACAAGTGAAGGTTCCAGAACACTGCAAGCCCTTTAAAATAAGTTTCATATACTGTAGCTATTCTCTCATCTATACCTCCAGGACTATAGTTAGTTACTTTTTATTCCTGCACTAGTTCTGTTGACATTTCCTACTATAAATTCAGTTTATCCTGTTTCAATCCTGCTCTCTATCTGTTTAAGACCATAAGGACTGGGAATTTTAGAGAGAAAAATAACTTACCCAAAGTACCAGAGTATTTTTAGCATTTTTGCTATCACTCAATTTAAACAGAAATAGAGCCTTGTTTTATTATTTACCTATCAACACTATACATGTATTTTTTTTTGTGGAAAAATCAAGGTATTGATCTAGTGAAGGGGTTAATCAGGTAGCTTGTAAAGTTAATTTTAGCTATAGTGTAGAGATTACCCTCCCACCCCCTGATCCCTCCCAAACAGCTCCAGCATTTATAATGGATTATTGAGAACAAATTTAAAAGAAAAGTTTTTGGGTAAACTGTCCCTTTAATTCTATTATATAATTTGCTTAATTTTCTTGATATCCTTTGTTGAAAAGCATATCTAAATTGGCTTAAAGTAGCTGCTGATTGGTGCCTGCACATAGATGCCTCGTGTGATTGGCTCACCAATGTGCATTGCTATTTCTTCAACAAAGCATACCTAAAGAATGAAGCAAATTAAATAATAGAAGTAAATTGGAATGCTGATTAAAATTGTATTCTCTAACTGAATCAGGAAAGAAAAACTTTGGGTTTCATGTCCCTTTAATGTATTCAAAATAGCTGGGGAAGTTTTCTCTATCACCTTCTCTAATGCTCCATCTGACCCAACCTTCCTGTAGGAATATTTTAGGGGCCAGTCCACAACTTCTTCATAGGGGATGTTTTGAATTCCAATATAATCTCAGTGCTGATGCCACTTAATTAGATCTGTCTTCCCCTAGTGATCCAAACAAATATAACCCACTGTCTAACAAGTTTTAGAAGCTTCAA
Organism: Bombina bombina; assembly: GCF_027579735.1. NCBI lineage: Eukaryota > Metazoa > Chordata > Amphibia > Anura > Bombinatoridae > Bombina > Bombina bombina. The sequence continues at coordinate 837,586,358 of NC_069500.1, forward strand.
GATTCAAACTATATTTGCCTGAGGAAACGACCGGTTTATGGTCGAGAAACGCGTTGCAGCGTTTGAATAAAAGCCTGTTACTTTTATTTCACCGGGAGTTGTCATTGCTGTTTGACCGCAGCATCAGTCCTTTGTCTTACTAAATTCATTTAAGGTTTGAACCCTTCCGTGTTTTGTATATGTCTAGGGTGATTACATATGCCTGTGCACCCTTCCCTTGTTCCCAGTTTGTTTGGATTTGAAAGCTTGCATTGTGTGGCTGTTTTAGGGTCCCAGGTATTGGAAAGGACCTTGACGAGGTACCTGGGCTTGTCCCATTTGGCCAGATGCGGTAACTAACCTTTCCATTTTTGCTTTTAAATCTTAGCTGAGAGCTTGTAAGTGAGTGCTGGGTTTTCTCTGTGTGTTGTATTAATTTGTTTTGTAATTTTCCCTATGGTTCTTGCACCCAGACCTGTCTGGGGACAGCACAGCTTCTTGTGAGTGCCAGTGGCACCCAGGGCTGAGCATGTTGCAGGGTCATGGGATGTGTACCCGGTCCGGTATGAGAGTGCAGTTCCCTTCCGTGTGAGGAAGTGAGTAAAAATATAGATAAAGGGGAATCAGTTGATGTGATATACTTAGATTTTGCAAAGGCGTTTGATACAGTGCCACATGAGAGATTAATGCACAAAATTAGGAGACTGGGAATAGCTGAAAATGTTAGTTTGTGGATAAATAACTGGATAAAAGATAGGGAGCAACGAGTAGTAGTAAATGGATCATACTCAGATTGGACAAAGGTAATCAGTGGAGTACCCCAGGGATCAGTGCTAGGCCGTATTCTTTTTAATATTTTTATAAATGATTTGGAGCTAGGATTAAATAGCGACATCTCTATTTTTGCAGATGATACCAAGTTAAGTAAGGTTATTAGGTCAGAGCAGGATGAACTTTTGTTACAAAGGGACCTGCAAAAATTAGAAGTATGGGCAGGTAAATGGAAAATGAGATTTAATACGGGAAAATGCAAGGTTCCACATTTTGGAAGTAAAAATAAGCAGGCAACGTATTATTTAAATGGGACAAGACTTAGCCAAACACAGGAGGAAAGGGATTTGGGGGTAGTAATAGATAACAAGCTAAAGATGGGTGCACAATGCAGGGCAGCAGCTTCAAAGGCTAATAAGATACTAGCATGTATTAAAAGAGGCATTGACTCAAGGGAGGAAAGCATAATTCTGTCACTATATAAAGCCCTGGTAAGACCTCACCTTGAGTATGGAGTGCAGTTCTGGGGACCAATCGCAAAAAAAGATATTGCAGAACTAGAAAAAGTCCAGAGAAGGGCCACAAAGCTAATAAGGGGATTGGAGAATTTAACCTATGAGGAGAGGCTAGTGAAAATGGGTCTGTTTTCTTTAGAAAAAAGGCGCTTAAGAGGTGACATGATTACTTTATATAAATATATTCAAGGCCCATATACAGAGATGGCAGAAGCTCTGTTTATTCCAAGAAAATTGTTTGCGACCAGAGGTCACAATTTAAGGTTGGAGGAAAGGAGATTTAATCTCCTGCAACGGAAATGTTTTTTCACTGTAAGAGCAATAAAAGTGTGGAACTCATTACCAAAGGAGGTAGTGAATGCCAATACCCTAGATACATTTAAAAATTGTCTGGATACATTTCTGTATATAAACAAAATTCATGGATATGATTGCTAGTATTAAATGAGTCACCTTTCAGTGGGGTTATTGAAGCTTAACTGGAGCTTTTTGTAAGTATTTTAGATTTGTATAGGTTATATATATATATATATATATATATATATATATATATATATATATATATATATATATATATATAAAAGATTCCACTGAAATCTCGTGAGATTTCAAAAGTAAAACTCCCTTAAACTCAATAGGAAAATAATATGACTCCCTTGCAAGTCCTGGGACTAGCATTCTGATTGGCTGTTTAAAGTCTGTTTACAGTGGGGTGTAAAATGTATTTTTTCACATAGAAATATTCAGGTGATATTTTCTAGTCAGCTTTTTACAGTGATGCTGCATCAGGTGATTTTTTTTCTAGTATGCTTTTTACAGCAATGCTGCATCACATTCAAGTGCTTCAACATTTAAAAATCTCTTGGCAGTGACTTAACAAAATAGTAAACATGGTGCAACTCCAATACGTTGGAGCATTTCCTTTTTTCTGAGTGGTAAAAAGTAATGGAAACACCTCAAACCTAGTAAAAAAAAAGTTATTTTTATTTTAAGATAAAATAGATTTGTAGGTTTGGTGGAAAGTAGTACATCCCTTACATTTTCTTTAGCTGCCATTTGTAACATCTACCTTAACGCTTCAAACAAGTGCTGCATTAAAGTCATATGCTCCATTAACTTATCACTTTGTAGTTATAAAAAAAAGTAATACTCGTATAAGATGTCTCACGCAATGCTAGATAATGCTAGCCTCTCAAGATTTATCTGCATTTTCAAGTATTCTAAAAAAATAAATATAGCCAACAATACATATGTAATTTAACCGACTAATATACACACTTTGGATTTTTTTTTTGATAGATTTACTTTCTAATCCGTTCTAGAATCACATCTTCACTTACACGCAATCCCCCTCCTCCTTTTGGAATGTGTCTTAGGCCTCGATTTATCAAGCCCCTACGGCTGCAAGTTCTCACAAGAACTTGCTCGCCGTAATTTATCAAGCAGCGGTTACCAGACCGCTATTCCCTAAGCTCTTCGCCACCTCTAAGGTGGCGAAATTCAATCTCCGCGGTCGAATCCGACCGAGGAGATTGCCAGCTCCTGCCTGCACGTGATTAGCTGTGCACGGGCAGGATTGCACTCGAGCGCAAAATTGCGCTCGTGTGCAATGTTTACTACCTGCGGGTAATTTCGCCCCGCCACAGACGAGCTGAGGCATACAGGGGCGCGTATACGTGCCCCTGTACGCCTCAACTTTGATAAATCTAGCCCATAGTGACAGGTTGTATTAAGCTCTGACCACATGATCACTGCTTTAGAGGGATATGTTTGTGTGATTCAGACTTAGAGCATACAATTTTAAAAAAGTTTCCAATTTACTTCAATTATCAAAATTTGCTGTGCTCCCATGGTATTCTTTTTTGAAGAGGTTTCTAGGTACTTGTCTGGAGCACTACATGAGAATAAATAGTGTTGCCATCCAGTGCTCTTGCAAAACTGCTGCCATATAGTGCTCCAGACACGTGCACGCTCCTCAGTTTATGTCCCAGTTTTTCAACAAAAGATACCAAGAAGTAAAAGAGAAAGTGGTTTAAAATTGCATGTTCTATCTGAAAGGGACATTATACACTCATTTTTTCTTTGCATAAATGTTATGTAGATGATCTATTTATATAGCCCATACAGTTTTTTTTTTTAATGTATAGTTTTGCTTATTTTTAAATAACATTGCTCTGATTTTAAGACTCCTAACCAAGCCCCAAAGTTTTAGGAGAATACCGACGTATACCTACTCCAGCTTGCTCCTGTTTGTGTAAAGGGTCTTTTCATATGCAAAAGAAGGGGGAGGGGGTGAACTGGGAGCTTCTAAGTAAGTTTTTAAACAGTTTTATACTGGATATTTATATCAGTATCTGTGCATCTTATTCTTTATAGTAGTGTCTTTTACGTTCAGTTATATGAAAATGAGTCTATACTGTCCCTTGAAACATGAAAGAAAAATTTGGGGTTTCATATCCCTTTAATGTAGTATGTCACAAAATCAATGGATTTTTTAAACATGCCCAATTTATTTACACTATCAACTTGTTTCCTCTACACTGTAGAAAGTAAAATAATATTATTCTAGAATTTAGCAGTAATTGGTGTATGTGTGACAGGTTATGAAAGCCTATGCAGAAGAGCTTTCTGATCAGACATCACTTTACCATCTTTACACTGCCTGCTGTATTTAAATCTGATGTTTACTATACCCTGTTATTCGCTATTCAAGGAAGAAATCGAATACAATTATTTACTTATATCTTCGTGCCTGAGAAGTTCCTACTAAACATAATCCAGGTTGTGCTGTCTGTAATAGCTTTCCTCAAGTACCACCAATATAGTCTTACACATTGTTATAGTTTCTCTACCCTTGTTGCCTTCCTCTCCCTTGGTACACAAATGTTTCTGCTTTGATGTATGTGATGTTTGCAGTGTGTACTTGAGTGCTAATGCAATAAGTAATTCACCTGGCTCACGGTGCAGCTGTGCGTGTATCCAGGCTCAGTCAGTCGCACCACCTCACCCGGGTTCTGGTAACTGGTTACATATAGATGATGCTCTAGAGGAGTGTCCCTCGTCCCTTGGAAATAAACAAGTTTTGTCTCCTGATTCACCCATACCTGGAAGGGGCATAAAGCATGTTACCCCAAAAAGGCCTAGCTATATTCAACAACACCCCCCCCCCCCCCGAGATTCTGCTTGCATATTAGATGGTACCTTTGCTCCATGGCGCCCTAGGACTTCCCAGTCTCCACCGGTCAAAGCCACCTCATCACGTATATCACATTTAAATGTATCTGTTAAAAAACAAAAAAAAGATCAGCTATAGTGAGGATAATATAAAAACAAAAAGTCAGTGAACATGTACAAGAATGGGTGAGAGTTTGTGAAACTTGAAGGAAACCTAGTTTGAAGCTTCTAACAATCTCATTTCAAGGCCAAGAAACTTCACCCTTAGCACTATTTAGGTGAAGAAGAAATACCAAAATGATATAAATATTCACCCATAGTGACGGCACTGGCATGCAATACGCCAGATGTTTGCTCTTGTCACAGTGTGTGTCTATATCAGTGATAGTCAACTGCTTAACACAAAGGTGCTGCAGATCAATTGTTTAGAGCAGGGGTCAGCAACCTTGGGCCCCCAGATGTTTTGGAACTACATTTCCCATGATGCTGAGACACTCTTTAGGCTATCTGAGCATCATGGGAAATGTAGTTCCAAAACATCTGTTGGCCCAAGGTTGCTGACCCCTGGTTTAGAATATAAAATTCATGAGTAACAAACAAGCAAATAATATATTTCCTAAAACCGTCCAGATGAATCGATTCAGATTTAGGTATGGTTGCAGGATATGCTGCTTTCCACTTTTCCGCAGGGGCCACAAAATCTAAATGTAGAGGCCATAGGCTGTCAGCTGGACATCACTGCTCTATATAATCTTTTGTTGAAAAGCAGAAACATAAGCTCAGGAGCATGCATGTGTCTAAAGCACTATTTGGCAGCAGTTTCATAATCCATTGTTATCCATTTGCAAAAGCCCTATTTCCTGCCATGTAGTGCTCCAGACATCCTAGGTATCTCTTCAGCAAAAAATACCATGGAAACAAAGCAAATTCGATAACAGAAGTGGAAAGTTTTTAAAAATGTAATGCTCTGTCGGAATTACAAAAGAAACTATCCCTTTAATAAAAAAAATTAAAAATGTATTTTTGAATTAGGTTTTGAATGTATTTTGTACACTGAAAACACAGAGCCTGGGCATCAGCAATAAATATGTAGAACATTTTACTCAAGACTAGTGTGAGAACACGTCACAAATCAAGATAATACTGTATCTATATGATACACTATGGCAGTATAACGAAGTGTTCTGTATTCAGTGAAGATCCTTGTTTAATATGCAATTAGTGTGTGCTTAATATTGCTCTTTGTTTCATTTTAATACAGCACTGTGTGTGTTTATTTTTTTTATCCCTTTGATTGCATCTCATAGTTTAAAGGTCCATCTGGCCTCCATTGTTGAACACAACTGGTATATTTGAATCTTTTGCTACAAAACATCTCTATATACAAATTACATAGCCTTTGTCACAGTATTGTTGGTATGACTTTATATCTTAAAGGGACACTGAACCCAATTTTTTTCTTTTGTGATTAAGATAGAGCATGCAATTTTAAGCAACTTTCTAATTTACTCCTAATATCAATTTTTCTTTGTTCCCTTGCTATCTTTATTTGAAAAAGAAGGCATCAGCTTTTTTTGGTTTAGTACTCTGGACAGCACTTTTTGATTGGTTGATGAATTTATCCACCAATCAGCAAGGACAACCCAGGTTGTTCACCAAAAATGGGCCGGCATCTAAACTTACATTCTTGCATTTCAAATAAAGATACCAAGAGAATGAAGAAAATTTGATAATAGGAGTAAATTAGAAAGTTGCTTAAAATGTCATGCTCTGTCTGAATCACAAAAGAAAAAATGTGGGTTCAGTGTCCCTTTAAGATCTTTTAGTGTAACCACCTATATTTCATATAGTACCAGGCACTTGGCTTTTTAGTGTTTTCCCACACTCTAGATTTATACGATTGTGGTGAACACTGCATTAGTTCTGAGGCACAATGAAAGGCACAAAGAGAACAAATGAGAAAGCTCAACCTATCACAATTATTATAAGTTATATAGGGATTTGCTACCTGGTAAAATATTATGCAAAAACACTATGAAAAGAAAAGAGGCTATACCGGTGTAAGGTGCAGCCAAAAAGACCAGGAAGAAAAGCAATCACCTTAAATAAATGACATACCAATAGATATCATATATATGCAAATTTAATCAAAATTCATAAAGCAAGAAAATACAATCCTAAATAAATATGACACAACACAGAAACATACATAGAACAGACAAACACATGGGCCCCTCATTCAGCTCCTAAATAATGACCTTGGCTGGCAATGAAGTCCAGATACACAGCAGTATAAAGCACCATTCAAAAGCAACAGCAGTTGTAAATCCACATATGAATGCAAATGAATAGAATGGAAGATGAAAAACGTCAATAATAATGAATTGTAATGATGATTAATGAAGGTTATGAATGTATGACGCGGCACAGCAGTTATAATAGCAAAGCAGTCACCAATGTAGATGAAACATGAGTGACTTAGGTCAACTTGGAGCACGTAAACAAATTCAGCATCCCTGCAATCATCCAAATCTTAATGCCTAGTGTGGGGTATCCACATGAGAGAGTTGTGAGTAAGGGCGAGTGTTAAAGGCATTCAGGCATCCATAGTGTAATGGGCGATTGTTATACGGGTATATCGAGCTTGGTATGAACTCTCTCACAGATAAACAGTCCCGATACTACTCACTACTCCACCACGTCGGCTATTCGTACGTAGAGTACGTATCGTGAAGCAGGCACAGCTGATCCAAACAATGGGGGGATCCCACGGACAAAAAGCTGCACACCGACGCGTCCTTCTGCGCGTTTCACTCCTTACTAGCAGCACGGAGCTTCTTCCGGGTAGTGACGTGGTGTGTTGAGGAACGCATCTTATTGGTAGTAGGGAGAACATCATTGATCCTTAAAATGGCAATTCATTTTATATAGATAGCAGCGATGATAGGTTAACAGTTCAAACCTTAAAGCGGCGTTGTTTCTCAAGCTGCCAAACAGCGTGCTTTTAAAACCTACTATCAATACTTAATACTTTAAACAATCATCACTTAGCAAAACAGACACAAACACAAGGACAACCATAAAACAAGAAACTTATCTAAATCTGATCATATTTACAAAACTTACATGCCGAAAACTAGGCATTAAATATTAATTCATAATAGGAACATTTAATCAGTATTCAAAATTAAATGTGTACACAATTCTATGTAGATCAGTGTAATGGAATACATATTACATATTTATTTTTGCTATAACAGTATTTGATCATTTACATATTCAAAATATGCGTAAAGGGGCACACTAATATCTTAGGAGGGCCCAAGCCACTAAGAGCATGGAAGATGTATAACTCTGATACATAGTTCATACCTAAATATTAGTTTTTAGGGAGAAATGAAGAAAACTCTAATTTTTCATTTAATCCTATAGGGGACAGGGTTCTTAGATTATAAATCCATCTTGTTTCTTTCTGAAGAAGGATGGTGTCAATATTGCCACCTCTTCTATGTTGCTTAACCTGTTCAATTCCAATGAATTCCAAACTATCCAGCTTGGAGTCATGGAACTGAGCAAAGTGTCTAGCGATTGGGCTGTCTAAATTCAATTGTTTAATGTCATTGCGGTGTTCATAAATGCATGCCCTGAATTCTCTATAGGTTTTACCTATATAGAAACAAGGACATGCACATGATAGCAAATAAATAATACCTGTACTGGAACAGTTAATAAAATATTTAATACGATAACTTCTACCAGTAGTCGTTTCAAACGTCTTAGTTCTCTTGACAAAGGAACAGACCACGCAATGGCCGCAGGGAGAGCACCCCACAATATTTTGTGAATGGTTAGACAACCAATCTTTTTGGGTCACTTTCACAAATTCACTTTTAACCTGCAAATCTTTAAGATTACTGGCTCTCCGAGCTGTCATTGACGGATATACACCTACACATTCAGAGAGGTCTTCGTCATGGGATAATAGATGCCAGTTGTTTTTGAGAATCATTCTCAACTTTTGCCAACGTGAGTTATATTTTGTTATGAACCGTATTTTATTTTCTTCAGTAGACTGATAGGTTGAGCTTTCTTATTTGTTCTCTTTATGCCTTTTGTATATAATTATTTAGCTCTGTAATACGAGTAGTTCATACTCAGAGTTTCCTGAGTAAGCAACCCTTTTGTTGAATTTTTTAAAATTGTTAAAAAGACATAAGATATAACATTGAATAGTTCCCTTTACAGTGAAGGGTCAGGTTGGTATCTTTTTCTGGGATGGCCTTTAAGCTATCTGATGAGCAGTGGAAGATTGATATAACTGAAGCATTTACTATACCAGAAGGTACACAGATTGAGGGTGAGGAAGATGTAATTAATGATGTAATCTCAGCGTTTAAGAGCTACAAGAAAAAACTCACCAAGCAGGTAAAAATTAAGTGGGAACACCAGAGCTTGACTAACTATTTAAAACTTGATATAATCCCAAAAGGACTACGCATAAGGCTAGACCCTGGTATTAATCTTAGGGGGATTGATGCGAATACTGAGTTTTTGTCAAAATGGAATGAGATTCTAACTAAATGTTCTTTAGAATTAATTGCACTTATGATAGCTGAAGATGAGAAAAAAATTAGATGTAAAAAAAGAGGTTGAGACAGTATATAACTGTTTGATGATATACGAAACAGACTCTTCTTTTGAAAAACTCAATAAAGAGGTGCAGAAATTAATCGAGAAATTACAAGGTGAATTAAAGTGTCGAAAAAGACGCAAATTACTAAGATCAGGAAGATTATCGTAAAGACAAAGTATACATATACAAGAATAGATTTTATACACGTAATTTCTATGATTCTGAAACTGACAATTCAGACTGACTCAGATAATGAGAAATCCATCCAATCCCCAGTAAATAGTGAACAGACCCCTTTAGGCGTAGGAACAGATGGGGAGGGGGGAGATTGCACGATAGGAAGAACTCAGAGAAACAGGAGAGGTGGAGGTGCACAAACAAACAACAGAAGATACCACATGATGACTCGGAACAGGTTACGCTACAATTAAGTAGCGTAGACCAACCAAGTTCACTTCTAGGTGATCCCCCTTTCACATGTAGTAATATAGTAAATGTATCTGAATTTGATTGAAATTTGGAACATATCAAACTTTTGGAAAAAGGTTTGAGATTTTGCCCTAGTGCTAAATTAGACACCTTTGAAGTTATTAAAGACCTTCACCTTTTTGCACGTAAATTGGCGCTTAAGAAAATTATGACACCCAGAACTACTATTGACCTAACTGATCAAAAAGATAGAGAAGCCATTAATACCCTTGAACAACTTCTGACTGATCAAGAAATTGGTGTTAGAACTGAGATAAAACCTAAGACAAGTTTCAAGAAGAAATCTACATATATGCCCAGCTTTTCAACTATACCTAGTATAGCCACTTTTGTTAAAAACGTTACTGAAGAAGTTGAACAGATCCAACTTACTGGTATCATAAGTGATAACCTGACTCGTAAAGAACGCTTCGCACTGAATGAGCTAATGCGGCACAATGAGTTGGTGATAAAACCGGCCGACAAAGGAGGGAATGTAGTTATCCTTGATCAACAATATTACATGGAAGAAGCAAATAGACAGTTGGCTGTTGTCGAACAATACCAAAAAGTAACCCAGGAAGCATTTTTTAAATCCCATGATGAGCTATTATTTTTGCTCAATGATGCAAGGGAAGGCTTTATAACAGGGCAAGAATCAGGCTCCCTCTATAATGATAAACCTAAAGTGCCAGTCTTCTACTGGATACCTAAGCTACATAAGTCTGCAACTAAACCCCCGGGACGCCCCATTATATCTGGGATAGGGGGACCAACAGAGGGTATTAGCCAATATGTATATTCTTTCTTGAAACCTTTCTTACCTGAATTGAGAACGTTTACTCAAGACTCAATAGATGTGCTCAGAAAATTCCCTTTTTGTTTCATTAGATGTTGAATCTTTATATTCTTTCATCCCACACAAGATAGGTATTCAAGCATGTGAAAGTTTCTTAAAAACACGAGGTACTGATTTTGACACACATACCAAATTTGTAATTAAGCTTTTGAATTTTGTACTTAAAAACAATATATTTATGTTCAATGGTAAATATTACAAACAAATTTGAGATACCGCCATGGGGGCCACGTGTGCTCCCACCTATGCCTGCCTACACCTAGGTTTCTGGGAAAACCAGGTTGTATTTGGAGAACTGGCTGCTTGGGTGGAAGCACACGTGACCCTATGGATCAGGTACGTAGACGATATTCTGATATTATGGGAGGGCTCTAATAATGAGTTACAGGAATTTGTAGGCATTTTGAATCAAAATAGTTCCAATATATTCCTTACATGTACAAGTAACTACTCAAGTATTAGATTCTTAGATCTGCTCATAAGTAAGAATTTTAACTTGATCCACACAGAAGTTTACAGAAAACCCACTGCCTCTTATAGTGTGCTGCTAGGTACCAGTCACCATCCTGAAAATTTGAAAAAAGGAATTCCCTACGGCCAATTCCTTCGCCTACGTAGAGCATGTTCTGATGTATACACTTTTAATAAGCAGACCTTGGAAATGGGTGACAGATTCCACAAGATAGGGTACTCAAAAAGAGCAGTAAAGAGAGCTAAATTTCGAGCTTTAAATCAAGAAAGACATGACCTATTGTATGGTCAGAGAGAACAGTCTACTGAAGAAAATAAAATACGGTTCATAACAAAATATAACTCACATTGGCAAAAGTTGAGAATATTTCTCAAAAACAACTGGCATCTATTATCCCATGACGAAGACCTCTCTGAATGTGTAGGTGTATATCCGTCAATGACAGCTCAGAGAGCCAGTAATCTTAAAGATTTGCTGGTGAAAAGTGAATTCGTGAAAGTGACCCAAAAAGATTGGTTGTCTAACCATTCACAAAATATTGTGGGGTGCTCTCTCCCTGCGGCCATTGCGTGGCCTGTTCCTTTGTCAAGAGAACTAAGACGTTTGAAACCACTACTGGTAGACGTTATCGTATTAAATCTTTTATTAACTGTTCCAGTACAGGTATTATTTATTTGCTATCATGTGATGTCCTTGTTTCTATATAGGTAAAACCTATAGAGAATTCAGGGCACGCATTTATGAACACTGCAATGACATTAAACAATTGAATTTAGACAGCCCAATCGCTAGACACTTTGCTCAGTTCCATGACTCCAAGCTGGATAGTTTGGAATTCATTGGAATTGAACAGGTTAAGCAACATAGAAGAGGTGGCAATGTTGACACCATCCTTCTTCAGAAAGAAACAAGATGGATTTATAATCTAAGAACCCTGTCCCCTATAGGATTAAATGAAAAATTAGAGTTTGCTTCATTTCTCCCTAAAAACTAATATTTAGGTATGAACTATGTATCAGAGTTATACATCTTCCATGCTCTTAGTGGCTTGGGCCCTCCTAAGATATCAGTGTGCCCCTTTACGCATATTTCGAATATGTAAATGATCAAATACTGTTATAGCAAAAATAAATATGTTATATGTATTCCATTACACTGATCTACATAGAATTGTGTACACATTTAATTTTGAATACTGATTAAATGTTCCTATTATGAATTAATATTTAATGCCTAGTTTTCGGCATGTAAGTTTTGTAAATATGATCAAAGATTTAGATAAGTTTCTTGTTTTATGGTTGTCCTTGTGTTTGTGTCTGTTTTGCTAAGTGATGATTGTTTAAAGTATTAAATATTGATAGTAGGTTTTAAAAGCACGCTGTTTGGCAGCTTGAGAAACAACGCCGCTTTAAGGTTTGAACTGTTTACCTATCATCACTGCTATCTATATAAAATGAATTGCCATTTTAAGGATCGATGACGCATTAGTCACATGTTCTCCCTACTTCCAATAAGATGCGTTTCTCAACACACCACGTCACTACCCGGAAGAAGCTCTGTGCTGCTAGTAAGGAGTGAAACGCGCAGAAGGACGCGTCGGTGTGCAGCTTTTTGTCCGTGGGATCCCCCCACTGTTTGGATCAGCTGTGCCTGCTTCACGATACGTACTCGACGTACGAATAGCCAAGGTGTGGAGGAGTAGTGAGTAGTATTGGGACTGTTTATCTGTGAGATTGTTATACGGGGTATATCAAGCTTGGTATGAACTATCGCCCATTACACTATGGATGCCTGAATGCCTTTAACACTCGCCCTTACTCACAACTCTCTCATGTGGATACCCCACACTAGGCATTAAGATTTGGATGATTGCAGGGATGCTGAATTTGTTTACGTGCTCCAAGTTGGCCTAAGTCACTCATGTTTCATCTACATTGGTGATTGCTTTGCTATTATAACTGCTGTGCCGCGTCATACACTCATAACCTTCATTAATCATCATTACAATTCATTATTATTGACGTTTTTCATCTTCCATTCTATTCATTTGCATTCATATGTGGATTTACAACTGCTGTTGCTTTTGAATGGTGCTTTATACTGCTGTGTATCTGGACTTCATTGCCAGCCAAGGTCATTATTTAGGAGCTGAATGAGGGGCCCATGTGTTTGTCTGTTCTATGTATGTTTCTGTGTTGTGTCATATTTATTTAGGATAGTTGTTTCTTGCTTTATGAATTTTGATTAAATTTGCATATATATGATATCTATTGGTATGTCATTTATTTAAGGTGATTGCTTTTCTTCCTGGTCTTTTTGGCTGCACCTTACACCGGTATAGCCTCTTTTCATAGTCTTTTTGGACAATGAAAGGTTACTGAAGAAAAAAAAAAAAAAAAAAAGAAGAAGAAGAACAAGAGAATGAAAGATGAATGGTGGAGAAAGAAAATGCAGTGGGGAAGTTGACAAGGCTGGGTAAGAAATATAAAATGATATACCTGTAGTGGGTACAATAAGGTGTGACCAGTCCCGCTGCTCTTTCTGCAAAACAGAGGTCACCAAGTACAGGTGACAGAATCCCGTTTTACACTCACTGCTGCGGATAAAACAAATCTCATCCTCCACCTCTTGAGTTAATGGGTAGAAAATATCGTGGACCTACAAGGCAAAATTCAGAGGTACAATGTTGTGTACAAAACATACGGCCACAAACGAGATAGATAAATGTTAATTCAGTACTCGGGAATAAAGAATCTTGTAACACAAGGAAACCATAGGGAACGGTTTTCCACCACCTATTGCCACAAGTGACCACGGTCACAGGAAAAAATGTTGGACAGCTGGGAAGATCACCAGCTCTAGTATGCAGTCAAGGTAAGCCATCCAAGGAAGGGAATATTTCATAGCCCAGAAGGAAAGCACGGAGATGGACTCCTAGCCCTGTCTACATAGCAGGCTGGACAGAACTAAGAGGAGGAAGGGGTGGTGTCCCACTAGAAGCTTTTAAGGTAAATAAGGGGAGTGGATAGCTCTGTCTACGCCCATCCGGAGAGGGGGTCTCACTGGTAAGTATTAGTATAAGTACTCGGGAATAAAGAATTCTGTAACACTATCCCATAGCGTTCCAGTTTTACCCCAGGTCTTTTCCACATGAAGATTTTTACCCTCATACTCTCTGCTCTAACACCTTATTCCCTCCCCTTTTTATATTTTAGATACTTGTTTTCTTGCGTAACTCTCTTTACATTCCAAGATGTTGGTCTTTACCTTATTCCATCCCTACTCCGTGTTCTCCAAATGCATTTTTGCCAGCAGGGTAGCGTTATGAAGTAGCCATGTGGGGGTAGTTTAATACTTTTAATAATTATAAATGTTATTTAAGCTATCCAAAGTATACATTTATTACATAATTTAACAAATTGAATTAAATGGCCATTTGTCCAAAAACATTGAAAACATTTAATATTACCTAAATTAATATTGGCTTTAATTTTAGCCAGCTGATCAGTAAAATAAGCTGGGTGGTGTGCTCATTAAATAGGTCCTGGTGAAACATTGCTACTGCTTCTAAAGTTGATCCTTTTTTTTCATCTTATTCCCTAAATTGATTTTGTTACAGATGCTGCTCCTGTATATGCTCCTCCCAACATGGTGACCACTCTTTACCTTAGATCACTGCTTTTCAAACCTGTTCTCAGGCCTCCCCAACAGGCCAGGTTTTCATTATTACCTTGGGTGAGAGCAGGTAAAATAACCATGTTTATTAATCAGCTGATTATTTCACCTGTGCTCCAGTTCAGATACCCTCAAAATGTGGCCTGTTAGGGTGACCGGTTTAAAAACCAGTGCCTTACAAGTTACTTGTCTCTCCTCTTTTTCCTTCCCAATATCCAAAATGCCATTGTACTCCATGTATTTTCTTCAAACTTACATTAACCCAGGTGTCACTCCTCTCTTCAAAAATTACATATGGCTGTATATCCTGAGGAACCTCCTTAACGAACTCTAACCTCAGCTCCTCATCATCATTTACTGGGATGAAAAGTTCTGGCGGGAGCAGCACCAACTGCAACAGACACTGAGTGCGATCCAAAAGCATGGCCCAAGCACTGCAGAAGAAATTGCATGAGTTGGATAAATAAGCATAGTTAAAAGACAAACAATTCAGGCCACAAAAATGAAGAGTAAGAGATAAATTGCATTAAGAAACAGGGTTTCTGCAAGAACGTAAGTTTGGAGAATGCCCCCCCCCACCCCCCAAAGAGGGAATAGGGGAACTAAGTGATTTGGGGGTTGAAAAAATGAGCAAGATAATGGGAGACAGAGAGAGACAGAGAGAGAGACAGAGAGAGAGAGAGACAGAGAGAGAGACAGAGAGAGAGACAGAGAGAGAGACAGAGAGAGAGACAGAGAGAGAGACAGAGAGAGAGACAGAGAGAGAGAGAGAGAGAGAGAGAGAGAGAGAGAGACAGAGACAGAGAGAGAGAGAGACACAGCACAAGAGAAAGGGGAATTATGAAGCAGTGTTTTGTACAATAACTGGACAAAAGAAAAAAAGGGGGTGAAGGTAACTTGGGGTATAGGAATAAGAAACTATTTAAGTATGTGTAAAGTGGAAGATGTCAATATGAATTGAGCGGGGAAAAGGATCTCTATGTAACTCTGTACAGAAGTTGGTGGAGGGCAATGTCTCCCGTAGGTGAATCAATATGATGTGGGAGGAGAGTGTTGGAATCTCACTATTTGCCATCCTGGGTCCAGCCTGCTCGTACAATGTATTCCGCAGAGGGGAAGAGGGATTGAAATGGAAGAACCAGCTCCTTTTCCTGAGCAGTGATAATCTGAGGAAACATGGTAAGCAGTGAGGCACAGACCTACATTAAACATGCCATATATTTTTCATACATCATTTTAATTGCCATTTGTACTCTCACACTCACCTCACCCGCTTTGTTGGTTGTTACTTCCGCCAGTTTAAGAGATATTTTGGGGTTCTTGCTTCCTGTGAAGAGGGGAAATGTGACATCGGGAGCAACAAGGGAAATAAACCAGGAGATGGAATGTGCAGGACAATGGGGAAGGCAGAAAAATGGGGAAGAGAAAAGTCAAACGTAGGTCAGAAACCATCTGGTTTATTTCCCTTTCCCAAGTAAGGTACATGCCCAATTCTGTAATAACCTGTTCGTGGATATCTATATGCATCAGTCTTCCTTTCCTCCAAGGCTGGGGAAGGAACATGAATAACTTCAACCTGAGACTCATCTACTTCCTCATACAAGATACGGAGCAAGTGAAGCCCTCCAGGTACTGAGGAAAGAAAAGAGCTATTACTGACAAGGTAAATAAAACATTAAAAAATATATAAATCTGCTTCAACTCTAGTAACATCCTATCCCACATAAGATTGCTTCATTTAGACTCACCATGCACAGCTGCTGGACTCCACCAATACCCAGTAAAGCGATCAAACTCCTCCTGGATTACAAATGTGGCAACCCCAGCAGAACAGGGGTCATCTATCATGTTGCGTAGGCCTATTTATAAAAATAAAAAAAATATCAGAGACTAATAAGAGTGGGAATCTGCTTAGAAATAAATAAAAATATACATTATAGTAAAAAACACACAAAAACAGCACGATTTGACACAGAGGAAATAAAAAGGCAGTTTATGTTCAGATTTAGTGTGTGGAGGAATCCTCACCTTTGTGGCAATATGTCAGCCTCCTTTCCTCTCCACTTTGAATATTTGCCACCCACAAATCATTGTTGTTGATGAAGGAGATAAAATTGGGGTCTCCCGGACAGATCTTGGGATCCATCCGAGGCCCTTCACACTGGGTCCTTATTTCCACTGGCTTTGTAGGCGACGTCTGTGAAAGAAAGTGAAAGCTCATTAAATACTGGTAGGAATGCATGCTAAAACCAAAAGCCAATCATCTCTGTAATAACCCTTTGTTACTCGCATTAATAAATAATTATTGAATCCTGATTAAATTAGAGATACCAAATACAGAATACTTTATAAATAGTGTTCCTAATTCAATAACCCCAAAATTAACCAACCACCCACAATTAAAAAAAAATCCCTACAATCCACTGATTTACATTTTGTGTCAGCCTCTTACGAGCTTCCATCCTAGAGAAATATATCACTGCCTCTCACCGAAAAGCCACTGCTCCCACCATCCCTGCAGTAGTATAGGCTGTTGCCTCCTGGAAATAGGAAAAGGCCAGTCTCACTGTGGAAATCATAGGAAGTAATACCAAAGCCCCCAAGACGCTTTCGTTCCCGAAGCAGTTCTTCCTCACGGGAATAGACACCATGATGAGGGGTAGCCTGGAGTAAAGGAAAAACATTATGAGACAATATTATTAGTGACCCTACACATTAAAATCTGGAACCCAAAAATAGAGGTAATGTTTATCTACAGTAAAACATTCATTTGCTGGACAATCTTACAGCAGACTTTACAGACACTTGATGTGGGCTGTCTTACCTGAAAATGCTCCAAAAGCTGTTTCCATGACAACAGCAAAGTTGTTTCCTTACGCACCTTACGAGGGATTTCTGAATACAGAAGAGAATTCTCTCGGCTACCATATGGCATTCCTAGCATAGAAAGAAAAGAATCATTTACGTTTCTCAACCCATGTTAAACTATCCGAGTCTCCTTGTCAATACAGATGTACAAGTAACATTTAGGGGATTCTGACTATCCTAACACAGGTATTGTCTGTGCTTTATTATAAATATTCCCCTACAGCAATCAGGGGTGTGTAAATGTCCTCACCAAAGTAGCCAGGGCTACTTTTCTTTTTAATATTCATACCCAGGTAGTAGAGGCGGTGTAAGTGCATCACATTGTCATCTTTCCGTGTCTGGAAGTGGTAGTCATGTGGTGCTTTGTTCACCATAATCCCAGAGTACTTGCGGCTTCCATGAATAATTTCCCGCAAACCTTCCCAAGAGTGACGCTCAACCCGGAAGGGCCCAGAGCCGCTCTCCATCTCCTTATCTGTATGCTCTGATACCAACTCTACCGACATCAGAGCCCCACCTGCTGGACCACACACACTGGTAAAATAAGAAAGAAAATAAGCATGCACCAAAAGAAAAGAAGGGAGTAAGAAACCAGTGTTCACAGAAAAGTTTGCCAGATGTGTGGCATTATGAAGTAGCCAGATAAGGGCTGTGTAATCCCTTGGAATTTTATAATAATTTATGTTATTGATAAATGTTACTCAAACTAACCAAAGCACAATAATTTAACATAAATTGATTTATAATGAATTGTGCACCAAACATAAAAAAAATATCAAATTTTATCTTAACATTGGCTAAAATCTAGGCAGCTTGGCCATTAAAATCAGCCGTGTGGTATGCCTATTATATAGGTCCTTGGGAGAACACTAGAAACTCAGGAAAAGTTATTAAAAATAAAAACATCCTACTACTATAGGAGAAAAAGTTGAAATATGAATGAAATATAGTTACGGTTTACATACTGTTGTATTAGGAGGTATGCATAGTTTGTAATACTATGATGATAGTTTCTCTGTGAGAATGTCTATGTATGCTTTCTGCTTTTATGTGCATTACTACACAAATGAATAATTTAAAATATCACCTGCCCCTGGTCTCTTCTGTTGTTGCGGTATCAATTCGAAGCCTCTTCACTCTCTGCATGAACCATCCAGGGGCTGCAGGATAGATGGGTAGTTAATGACACAACGGAGGATAAAAGGATGTGGACATCATTATTATTCATACACTACCAATATTGCCTACATTACTGTAACATTTATTGCTTTTCATCTGCAATCATGCACCTAGACATTAACACTAAATGGATACAAGGTGCCATCTGATGTCAAGTTGATAACTTTGTTTAAAGGTTGTGTACAAGGTGGGCTCATCAGCTTGCATAAGAAAGGAAGTACTAAGGCAACAGCTGAAAGAGCATGTGAAGATCCGAAACAAGAAACTACATTAGAGATGTGGTTATTTACATCATGTATGGGGCAGATACAGTAGTATAAGAGAAGTGTCAGTCATTAACACCATAATATTAAGGCAGACAGTTGCATCCCCAATTGGAACTTCAGAAACTGACATAAAAGTGTTTGTTGGGAAAAGGAACTGGCAAAATAAAGACAAGCAGTGAGGTCTCACTACGAACTGGAGATCAAAGGGCAGTTAGTGGTGTTGGGATGAATTATTAATTTATAAAAGTGTAAATAATAGTAAAATATCATATAAACATATGAACTATCACGTGACAATTAGTGACATGAGAAGACTGAGGGAAATTATGATGGGGCAGTTAATGACCTAATATAGATAATGAGTAATATCAGTAAGAAGGGTAGTAAATAGCATCATAATAAGATGGATTACAGTATTAATAATAACATGAGTATATATAAGGAGCAATGACAAAGCCGAGGGGTGGAATTCTAGTCTGTCTCCAGTCACTCATATGTGCCGTATGCTGTTGCCCACCCCTCCCCCGGCTCACCATATTATCTTTTTTCTGTTACTCTGTCCTTAGTCTCAGTTCCCACTTCCCCCGTACTGTGCCTCTCTGCCCCCGCCTCCCCGTCCCTATCATACTTCAGTGATTCGCCCCACCAGCCTGTCCTAACATCTTTCCCAACCACTCCCCTCACCCCGGCAGCTCTCCCTTGGTTTTCGGCCCGGAAGCTGGTTGGACAGGAACCGGCTCGCTACTGTGGCTTTACCTAGTTTCATGGCGCCCCCTCGTGGGGCGGAGGATATAATACAGACAGACAACCATCATGGCTCTGCTACAAGAAGCTCACGCGACTGAAAGTGATTGCTTGTGAATAGAATGGGCCAGCTTTAATTAATGACACATATTAAAATAACAATTTAACTGTGAAAATATGCTTTACTTTTTTTATTAAAACAATACTAATCAGTAAAAAGTATAATCCCCAAATAAAGTGTTTCCGCCCGGGATCGAACCGGGGACCTTTCGCGTGTGAGGCGAACGTGATAACCGCTACACTACGGAAACGACTACAATTTTTCATTAAAATTACTTGTGATTACTGTTAGCTATTGTGCACAATACCTACCAAGCATACAATTTTTTTTTCCCGATACAAGTTGGCATGCATAGCATTTATATTTACAATGTTAGTACAGTATGCTATTATTATTTTAAATGAAGTATGAACATGCTGACCTGATACTTGTAAGATAAAGAAAATTGAAAGGAAGAACTATATAGAATTATAGAACAAAAACACCTATAGCATCTAAGCACAATATCAATATTTGTTTTTTTATATTCAGTAGGAATCAGAACAATATTAAAACGATTATTAAAAATAGCATGGTAGTAGGCAAAATTGACTCATTTCCATTTCCAAGCCACTTAATTTCTTATGTTGTTCAGTGAAAGTCGCAACCAGAGGTCTGCAGTTATCCCCACATAGATGTTTATATCAGACCCTATTGCTCTCAGCCCCTGTACATTACATGAGCATTTATGACCAGATCAGACCCATTGCCCTTTTTAGCCATATACCCAGATGGGACTTGAGATCTGGACCCAAACCAGACCTAATAATTCTTTAAGAGGCCATTTTACTGTCAAATGTAAAACTAAATTACTTCCTTAGTGATTGTCAATCAAAATCCTTAAAGGGATACTACACCTAAATTGTTTCTTTCATGATTCGTATAGAGCATGCAATTTTAAGAAACTTTCTAATTTACTCCTATTATCACATTTTCTTCATTCTCTTACTATCTTTATTTGAAAAAGCAGGAATCTAAGCTAAGGAGCCGGCTCATTTTTGGTTTAGCACCCTGGATAGCGCTTGCTGGTTGGTGGGTACAGTTAGCCACCAATCAGCAAGCGCAAACCAGGTGCTGAATCAAAAATGGGCTGGCTCCTATGCTTACATTCCTGCTTTTTCAAATAAAGATAGCAAGAGAAAGAGGAAAAATTCATACTAGGAGTAAATTAGAAAGTTGCTTAAAATTGCACGCTCTATCTGAATCATGAAAGACAAAATTTGGGGTTAGTATCCCTTTAAAATGTTTATGACTTAAGAGGAAAAAGGTGCTTTATAGCTTCCATCAAATATAACCTTAAAGGGGCGGTAAACTTACAGACTAAGGTTATATAACATTAGCTTAGTGGCAGATTTATACATTAAAGGATAGCAGAGAATTTTTATTTAAAAGTTAATTTTTCCAGAACGCCACTCCTTGCTCTGCTGAGCGGGTCTGGTTTTTCCTCAGCGCATCGCGGCAACCCTGTCTAGTCACAGTGTGCCCCGTCGCGTCATTAAACTGAATGTAGCTCGCTCCCGCTACTAGACCAGAGCAGGAGCGAGCTACATTTTAATGGCGCGACCGGGCACGCTGTGACTAGACAGTAGGGCTGCAACTTACGATTATTTTCATAATCAATTAATCGGCCGATTATTTTTTCGATTAATCGACTAATCGGATAAAAAAAGAATCAATAACTGTTTCCTATATTTTAAATAGAATCCACATACTGAGTGTTACAAATATAAACTTCAGACTAAAACTTTACATTAACACAACTGTTTAACCAGCAAAGCACAGTTTATAACTGTTTGAAAAGAGGTAGTACTTCCACCTTGGCAAGGTACATAAAAAATATCTTGAATATCTATAGACTATATGCAATGGTAAATAACCAGCTATAAGGTTAGGGGAAAATATCTAGTCCGCTCTAAAAATAACAGATATTTACTTATAAAGGTTGAATCTGGTACATATCACAATTTATTAAAAATATAAAAAAAACAATAACAAACAAATCAAAAGCGCTAAGGACTGTATATCAACAACAGGACAAAGCCTTACACATTTGTTTATACAGTACATATAATGAGCAATAGCAAGCAATCCGCTAATAATTGTGCAAACAGATAAAAGTGCACAACAATTTAAATAACTCCCATCAATCTAGGGGCAAGGTGTAAACAACAAGCTCAGCACTATATCATGAAAAGCATAGTTCCAAATCACCAGATTTAATATAAACAATCCCAATGATGACTATTATATCTGGGTTGCACATAAGCTAGGGGTAGTTGTAAACGTATACTGTCCTGAAAAAGTGAAAAGTATACGTCGGTAAACGTCATATAGGCTAAGGACATAACCATAAAACTCAATACCATGTTGTATGAGCTCAGTGGAGTGAAGCAGCTGGTGTTGTGCACAGACCAACTAATTGCAAACCAACTAATCGATTATGAGATTCGTTGACAACTATTTTCATAATCGATTATGACGATTAGTTGTTGCAGCTCTACTAGACAGTGTTGCTGCGATGCTCTGAGGAAAAACCAGACCCGCTCAGTAGAGCAAGGAGCGGCGTTCTGGAAAAATTAACTTTTAAATAAAAATTCTCTGCAATCCTTTAATGTATAAATCTGGCACTAAGCTAATGTTATATAATTCTGCACTATGTGCAGAATTCTATAACCTTAGTTAGTAAGTTTACCGCCCCTTTAAGGTTATAATAAATAAATAAAAAATCTCTGCAATACTTTAATGTATAAATCTGCCACTAAGCTGATGTTATATAATTCTGCACTATGTGCAGAATTCTATAACATTAGTTTGTAAGTTTACTGCCCCTTTAAAGACACCCTCCATTTGGCCTATGGTAAGAGCAGGAATCCCGGGACTACTAAATCAACACATCAAATGTAATTCTCTCTAGAGTCTAGGTATTTTTCAATTAAAGGGATAGAAAGGTCAAAATTGAAATGTGCATTGCTGCATTTAAATTTTAAATATAAGCATTTTTGCAATATCCTTCCATGAGCAAAAATGCTTCAAGTAAAAGCTATTACTGTTTTACAGCAGCATACGCACATATCCTGTTAGAGCCCCTGTACCAGTATTCAAACACCATGTCTGCTCAGAGAGCTCACAACTGTTTCTCTTGCTTCTGAAGATATCATTTGTGTCATACAAGCCACTGCTGATTCTTTGAGAAGGTGTGGTGTTTGAATACTGGTGCACAGGCACTGACAAGATATAGTATGCCCGATCACAGTGTGCCCGTTCGCGCTATTAAACTCAATGTAGCTTGTTCCCGCTCTGGTCTGGTAGCGGGAGCGAGCTACATTGAGTTTAATAGCGCGGTTGGGCACACTGTGACTATACAGCGTGTCCGCGATGCGCTTAGGAGAAGAAAACAGACCCGCTCAGTAGAGCCAGGAGCAGCGTTGTTTTTGTTGTAAAATATCTATTTAACCCTTTGCTTTACAAAGCTGGCGCTAAGCTAATGTTATAGAATTCTGCAACATTATTTTCTAGGTTTACTGCCCCTTCAAAGTAATGGGAACTCTCCCCTTTTGAAAATCAGATCCAGAACGTTGTGATATTTTAGATGGAGTTTCACTCAACAGTTTTAATAAACTTACTTCAAAAGTAAATTTTTTGTGAGCTAACAGTTTGAATTGTTGTCCAAAAGCTGAGTCTCCGTGCTCGTGTATGAAACACAATGACATTGAAGGGAGCAAACATTTGTTGCAGCAGTAAATCTATTGGTTGATTAACAAAGAGAACAGCTGTTTGTCATGCACAAGCACGGAGACTCAGCTTTACAGTAGTAGTAGTAATGGGAGTAGTTGCAGTGGGGGCGGAGTTCCGAATATTGCAGAGGAGCCTAATAAAGAGCTTTCCATGAGCGCACCATTTATGATACAAAATACCACGCATGCGCTCTAGAAAGGGTTCCGGAATTTCACAGCTCTAAATATTTTACCAGTGACGTATGCACATGCGTGCCAGCGTCATCACATACCTGGGTATGTGATGACGCTGGCACGCATGCGCATTAGGTCCAAAATTTGTGAAACAGCTGATGTTACGTCACAGGAAGTGACATGGCTCCCTCTTTTCCAAAGTTCACCCTCTTACCAGAACAGGGGCACTGGTCCCGCACTTTGGTGGGCCGCACAGAGACAGAGATCAGCTGCCGATCCAGGACACCCAGGACCACTGTTCCCTTTCAGAGGGAGCGCACATAACTTTCAAAAGTGTGCATTTTATTATGGAGCCTAGAGGCAGTTGTGGATTTACTTGAGTGAGGAAGGGAGCTTCTGAAAGTGGGTAGTGGAGGTGAATGGAGCCTGGTAGGTATGCAGCTTGTTATAGCTGAGTTGCCTTACCTCAGCTACAGGTTTAGGGAACGGGCCAACTCTAATTACTCATGTACCGGAAGCACACACTGCTGATTAAGCTCCTCTCCTGCACTATGCTGAATATACATGCTGCTACTACCCAGCTTTAGTATAATGCAGCACAGACAGAGGAGGTTAAATCAGCAGGAGGGTTACTTTCTAAACTGCTTGCCGAAACTAGTAGGAAGTAGCCTGCTAGGTAACCATGACAAGGGTGATGTCATGGAGTTGAAGTAATCCTGCCTTATTGGTTTAGCTGAGGATCTGAAATGACTGACAGTTGCATCCTCCAATAACCATCAAGCAGCATGCTCTCATTCACCCTGCACTGTGAGAGTTATACACACAGCGTTATGATAGTGCAGCTGCAGGAAGCAAAATTAGAAACCCAGCTCCAAAGATAAGTAAACTTGCTGTGTAATGTACATTGTGGTTGTTTAGTAATGCCAGAGTTATTCTGTATTCTAAACTCCTCATGCCTTTCATAAACTGTGAGATTAAAAGAAGAAAAGTAATTCTCTTTTGATGATCTCTATCTGCCTGTCTATATTTCTTATCTATCTGTTCTCTCTATATATTATATGTCTGTCTGTCTATATCTCTATTCTATCTGTGCTGTCTATTCTCTCTCTCTCTCTCTCTCTCTCTCTCTCTCTCTCTCTCTCTCTCTCTCTCTCTCTCTCTCTATATATATATATATATATATATATATATATATATATACAGTATATGTCTATATCTCTAATATTTCTGCTCTGTCTATATATTCTATATCTATATGTCTGTCTATAATTCTATTCTATATGTTCTTTCTGTTCTATCCGTCTATATATTTTTCATCTATATGTCTGTCTGCCTCTATCTCTATAATCTCTGTTCTGTCTGTTCTCTCTCTCTATTTATTATCTATCATCTATCTGTTCTGTCTGTTTTCTATCTATATATTCTATGGGTGAGATTTGTTATATGCCAGGCGGTAGCGAATCATGTCTGCCAGACATCGCTAAAGGCCGACAACATAGCGAACAATCGGCCGCTAGCAGGTGGTGTCAATCGATCGGATCGGGATGATTGTAGTCTGCCATCTAAAAGATGAAGGACAAGTTAAGGAGCAGCGGTCTTAAAGGGACACTGAACCCAAAATTTTTCTTTCATGATTTAGATAGAGCATGGCATTTTAAGCATCTTTCTAATTTACTCCTATTATCAAATTTTCTTCATTTTCTTGGAATCTTTATTTGAAATGCAAGAATGTAAGTTTAGATGCCAGCCCATTTTTGGTGAACAACCTGGGTTGTCCTTGCTGATTGGTGGATACATTCATCCACCAGTAAAAAAGTGCTGTCCAAAGCTTAGATGCCTTCTTTTTCACATAAAGATAGCAAGAGAAGGAAGAAAAATTTATAATAGCAGTTAATTAGAAAGTTGCTTAAAATTGCATGCTCTATCTGAATCAAGAAATAAATTATTTGGGTTCAGTGTCCCTTTAAGACCACTGCTTCTTAACTTAAGTGTCCGGCGAGCCGGAAACTTCGGGCGGAACGCTGCTTGTTTTTTTTTTTTTTTTTTAAATTACATTTACATATATTTTGTAGATACATCTTCTCTTAATAATCTCAACTCTAAATATACATCAGCAAATATAAAATAAAAAAAATACAAGAAAAGGAGATTTTTTTTTTTTTTTTTTTTTAAATTATATGGATAATAATTTCTCCTCTGTCCCCCTGCACCCACCCCTCCTCCCCCCTCTCCCTCCGCCGACCCAGGCAGTCACTGTTCCCGATATCCTGATATCCAAGCTGCTGGAAAGTCGCCTAGTATAACTAGGTCTGCAAAACTATCAGAGCTCAAAAATGGATATAATATATGTTTCTAAATGGATAGTGAGTATGTTTTAATTATGGGGAGCCACCCTATCAGAAATGTCTTGATTTCCTTTTCTTTTGTAGTTTTTAGATGGAAAGATTAAAATATTATTTGGATTTGTACTTCTTTAATAAAAGTGGAAAGACCCGGTACATTTTCTGCCTTCCAATTTTAACTATAAGTTGCCTAATCAACAGTATTATAGTATTTAAGATATTTCTCTGTAAAGGGCAATTATTAACATTCATATTAAGAAGGAAGATATTTTCTAAGTCAAAGGATATGTTTACTTTGTACAATTTGTTAAGCCAGAAAGCCACTTTCCTCCAAAACTGCCCATTCTTAGGACATGACCAAAATACATGCAGAATATCTGCGTTTATATATGTACACCGTGGGCAAGAAAAGGCTTGACTAGGATACATTCTTGCCATTTTAAAATTGTGCAATAGTAGTTATCAATAAGTTTCATGTGTGTTTCTTTCCAGCTTGTTGATATCCGACACTTATCTAGTGCATTAAAACTTGCTTTAATTTTTTCCAGGTCTATGTTTGGGAAAAATGGTATCCATATATTACAGAGCTTTTCCAAAAAGATTTGACTTTATTTAGTTAACATTATACTATACAATAGGGAGATCGAGGGAGCACCGGTTTTAAGCTTCAACATACACATTTCAATATCGGACCATGGAGCAGCTCCACCATCATACCAAATCCTAATATTAATATAATGTCTTACTTGCAAGTAAGCATAGAAGTTATTATTAGGTATATTGAACTGTTGAGTTAGATTTTCAAATGGAAGCATTTGTCTATTATCTGCTAATAGTTGGTAGATAAATTTTAGGCAATTTCTGGCCCATCCTCTAAATACTTCCTGATTGTTTCCAGGACAAAATTCCGGGTTACTTATTATAGGTAGGTAGTCAGAGAAAGAATAGTCTACACCTATTAACGTGCAGACTTTATGCCATGCGACAATAATGTTCTTAAAGGATATTAAGCCCTTTATGTTACTTGGTAGTTCTCTGGGAGAGCTATGTATTATAGCTTTCAAAGAAAATGGAGAAACATAGAAGCTCCCTAAGTCATCTGAAGAGAACCAATTCGTTTCAGCTAGCCAATCTACAGCAATTTTGGCTAAGGCAGCTAGATTATAAAAAGCTATATTGGGTAAAGCCATACCAGCAGAGCTACGTGTTTGCATCAATTTATCCAATGCAATACGCGTTTTTTCTCCCATTCCAAATAAATTTAGAAAAACTAGAATTTAATTTCCGGATATTCATTTTACTTAACATTAAGGGGAGATTTTGTAGCGGATATAAAAGCCGTGGAAAGATAATTGTTTTGATAAGACTAATTCTAGCCAAAACTGACAGGGGAAAGAAGCCCATAATTCTAGGTCTGCTTTAATTTTCTGTAATAAATATGTAAATATATCCTAAGATATATGAGAGAATCCACTTCCTTAAATGGATTTTTTAGTATACTGTAACTAGTTTTATGTATCCACATTAATTCACATTTGCTATAGTTTACCTTATAGCCCGAAAAGGAACTGAAAAAATGTAAACACTCTAGAATTAATGGTATAGCTTGAGCTGTATTATACAGACACATTAAAAGATCATCAGCATACAATAAGATTTTAAGAGTGTGTTTGCCCATAGGAATTCCTTCTAGCTTATCTCTTAGCCAAATGGCTAAAGGTTCTAACGCTAAGTTAAAAAGTAGAGGGGACGAGGGACAACCTTGTCTAGTACCTTTTTTTAGAATTATACTGGGTGTTAAAGACCCATTAACCAACAGGAAAGAAGTCGGGCTACTATATAGATCATGCACAAAATGGACAAATTGATTTTTAAATCCGAACTTCTCCAATGCTATTAATAAATATTCCCATTCAATAGAGTCAAAAGCCTTTTCGGCATCAAGGGTCAAAAGCGCTGTATCGTGTTTAAATTGTTTACTCTTGCTTCTACCTATGTTCCACATATAGTCTAAGAGTGTTGTGATTTTCCGCATATTTTTAGATAAGTTCCTAGAGGCCATAAACCCTGTCTGATCAGGATGAATAATCTTTCAAGACAAATCATAAATCTGGATGCTATAATAGAAGTTAATAGCTTATAGTCAGTGTTAAGCACCAATATTGGTCTATATGCAGTGGTATCTTCCGGATTTTTATCTTTCTTGGGATTTAAAGAAATGTTGGCAGCAGAAAAGTATCCTGAAGGTGGATTATTTGCTGAAAAATAGTTATTAAAAAGTTTTTTAAGAATAGGTTTATGTTCTTCCGCAAGAATTTTAAAGTATTCTGCGGGTAAACAGTCCGGGCCTGCTGCCTTATTTAATTTCACTTTTTCTATCGCTTTTCCAATTTCTTCCCCTGTGATTGAAGCATTAAGCATAGCAAGAAGGTCTTCTGAGACCAACGGTGTTCTATTTTGTTCCCAGAATTTTTCCTGATTTACGTTATTACTACTAGTCTCTGAATAGAGCTTCTGGTAATATGTGTAAAAAATCTTGCTAATATCTATCGGGTCTGTAAATCTTTGATCTGCTTCTTTAATGGCTAGTATATCGTTTTTCTTTTTTCTATTCTTAACTAACTTAGCAAGATATTTAGCGGAACACCAATGGTATCCTCTAAACTGTAAACTTGTTTTCATCTCTTCTTAATAGGATTTCTATTTTAGAAGGATATCCCTTTCCTGCCTTGCTCTGTAATAGTTCTCCCAGTTAGCCTGACTTGAGTCATGATAGAATTTTCTATAAGTATTTCTAACTTGATTTGCTAATTGAACTTCTCTCATATTATCTTTCTTTTTCTTATTGCACATATATGCTTTTATATCTCCCCTTAAGACCGTTTTAGACGCCTCCCAAAATGTCTCTATTTTGTTGAGGTATGATATATTATTTGCACATTAGTCTTTCCATTTTTGCTTAAGGCATAGTAGAAACCTGATATTATTATACATGAATCTGGTGAAATGAATAGCTTGATTCTTTTCTTTGGGTCTAGCTAGCATATGAAATGACAGGGAAATAACCACATGGTCCGATATAGCTATGTCACTTATTTTGGATTCGATTTTTTGAAGGGATAATGATTCGGCAACTAATAAAAAATCAATTCTAGAGAATGTTCTATAAGTTTTGGATTCACATGTAAAAGAGTGAGTATCTGGGTTTTGTACCCTCCATATATCAATTATTTTAAGCTTATGACGGAAGTTTTTTTTTTTTTTTTAAATAATTTTTTATTGAGGTTTTGCAATACAAAAATCATACATTGAACGCCTTATAAAATCAAGGCCAAACATACCATTATACAGGAAACAGTAACATTTGTAAGAAAATGAATAAATATAACAATGGATAGTAGTAGCAAGGCTTCTCAAACCTCTATTTTATTATATTTTTAGCTTAATTAGCTGACTAATTGGCAGGCCACTTATGGACCATTTGGAATGAGTGAACTAAAATATATATGTTAGTCAGAAGGACAGACACTTTTGGGCTTTAAAGTAGTTGGTGGGAGTTAGCGGGTAAGCACCGCTTAAAATATAGAGGGAGGGGGAGGGCGTGGGGAGGGGCGGAGGTTCCTGATACTGCAACAGGCTGTAATGTGAAGTTAAGTAACATAATACATGGGTCTTTTAAGAAGAAATATTGGCGCCTCCATTAAAAAGTCACCTTAACCACTACGGTTAGTCCATTGAGAGCAAAAACAGAATTTATGCTTACCTGATAAATTACTTTCTCCAACGGTGTGTCCGGTCCACGGCGTCATCCTTACTTGTGGGATATTCTCTTCCCCAACAGGAAATGGCAAAGAGTCCCAGCAAAGCTGGTCACATGATCCCTCCTAGGCTCTGCCCACCCCAGTCATTCGACCGACGGACAGGAGGAAATATATATAGGAGAAACCATATGATACCGTGGTGACTGTAGTTAGAGAAAATAATTCATCAGACCTGATTAAAAAACCAGGGCGGGCCGTGGACCGGACACACCGTTGGAGAAAGTAATTTATCAGGTAAGCATAAATTCTGTTTTCTCCAACATTGGTGTGTCCGGTCCACGGCGTCATCCTTACTTGTGGGAACCAATACCAAAGCTTTAGGACACGGATGAAGGGAGGGAGCAAATCAGGTCACCTAAATGGAAGGCACCACGGCTTGCAAAACCTTTCTCCCAAAAATAGCCTCCGAAGAAGCAAAAGTATCAAATTTGTAAAATTTGGCAAAAGTGTGCAGTGAAGACCAAGTCGCTGCCTTACATATCTGGTCAACAGAAGCCTCGTTCTTGAATGCCCATGTGGAAGCCACAGCCCTAGTGGAGTGAGCTGTGATTCTTTCAGGAGGCTGCCGTCCGGCAGTCTCATAAGCCAATCGGATAATGCTTTTAAGCCAAAAGGAAAGAGAGGTAGAAGTCGCTTTTTGACCTCTCCTTTTACCAGAATAAACAACAAACAAGGAAGATGTTTGTCTGAAATCTTTAGTAGCCTCTAAATAGAATTTTAGAGCACGGACTACATCCAAATTGTGTAACAAACGTTCCTTCTTTGAAACTGGATTCGGACACAAAGAAGGTACAACTATCTCCTGGTTAATATTTTTGTTAGAAACAACTTTAGGAAGAAAACCAGGCTTAGTACGCAAAACCACCTTATCTGCATGGAACACCAGATAAGGAGGAGAACACTGCAGAGCAGATAACTCTGAAACTCTTCTGGCAGAAGAGATTGCAACCAAAAACAAAACTTTCCAAGATAGTAACTTAATATCTACGGAATGTAAGGGTTCAAACGGAACCCCTTGAAGAACTGAAAGAACTAGATTTAAACTCCAGGGAGGAGTCAAAGGTCTGTAAACAGGCTTGATCCTAACCAGAGCCTGAACAAATGCTTGAACATCTGGCATAGCTGCCAGTCGTTTGTGTAGTAAGACAGATAAAGCAGAAATCTGCCCCTTTAGAGAACTTGCAGATAATCCTTTCTCCAAACCTTCTTGTAGAAAGGATAGAATCTTAGGAATCTTTATCTTGTTCCATGGCAATCCTTTGGATTCACACCAACAGATATATTTTTTTCCATATTTTATGGTAAATTTTTCTAGTTACAGGCTTTCTAGCCTGAATCAGAGTATCTATTACAGAATCTGAAAACCCACGCTTTGATAAAATCAAGCGTTCAATCTCCAAGCCGTCAGCTGGAGGGAAACCAGATTCGGATGTTCGAATGGACCTTGAACAAGAAGGTCCTGTCTCAAAGGTAGCTTCCATGGTGGAGCCGATGACATATTCACCAGGTCTGCGTACCAAGTCCTGCGTGGCCACGCAGGAGCTATCAAGATCACCGAAGCCCTCTCCTGATTGATCCTGGCTACCAGCCTGGGAATGAGAGGAAACGGTGGGAATACATAAGCTAGGTTGAAGGTCCAAGGTGCTACTAGTGCATCTACTAGAGTCGCCTTGGGATCCCTGGATCTGGACCCGTAGCAAGGAACCTTGAAGTTCTGACGAGACGCCATCAGATCCATGTCTGGAATGCCCCATAATTGAGTTATTTGGGCAAAGATTTCCGGATGGAGTTCCCACTCCCCCGGATGGAATGTCTGACGACTCAGAAAATCCGCTTCCCAATTTTCCACTCCTGGGATGTGGATCGCAGACAAGTGGCAGGAGTGATCCTCCGCCCATTGAATTATTTTGGTCACTTCTTCCATCGCCAGGGAACTCCTTGTTCCCCCCTGATGATTGATATATGCAACAGTCGTCATGTTGTCTGATTGAAACCTTATGAATTTGGCCTTTGCTAGATGAGGCCAAGCTTTGAGAGCATTGAATATCGCTCTCAGTTCCAGAATGTTTATCGGGAGAAGAGATTCTTCCCGAGACCATAGACCCTGAGCTTTCAGGGGTTCCCAGACCGCGCCCCAGCCCACCAGGCTGGCGTCGGTCGTGACAATGACCCACTCTGGTCTGCGGAAGCTCATTCCCTGTGACAGATTGTCCAGGGTCAGCCACCAACGGAGTGAATCTCTGGTCTTTTGATCTACTTGAATCGTCGGAGACAAGTCTGTATAATCCCCATTCCACTGTCTGAGCATGCACAGTTGTAATGGTCTTAGATGAATTCGTGCAAAAGGAACTATGTCCATTGTTGCAACCATCAATCCTATTACTTCCATGCACTGCGCTATGGAAGGACGAAGAACAGAATGAAGTACTTGACAAGAGCTTAGAATTTTTGATTTTCTGACCTCTGTCAGAAAAATCCTCATTTCTAAGGAATCTATTATTGTTCCCAAGAAGGGAACTCTTGTTGACGGGGACAGAGAACTTTTTTCTTTGTTCACCTTCCATCCGTGAGATCTGAGAAAGGCTAGGACGATGTCCGTATGAGCCTTTGCTTTTGACAGAGACGACGCTTTAATCAGGATGTCGTCCAAGTAAGGTACTACTGCAATGCCCCTTGGTCTTAGAACCGCTAGAAGGGACCCTAGTACCTTTGTGAAAATCCTTGGAGCAGTGGCTAATCCGAATGGAAGTGCCACAAACTGGTAATGCTTGTCCAGAAAAGCGAACCTTAGGAACTGATGATGTTCCTTGTGGATAGGAATATGTAGGTACGCATCCTTTAAATCCACGGTAGTCATAAATTGATTTTCCTGGATAGTAGGTAGGATCGTTCGAATAGTTTCCATTTTGAACGATGGTACCCTGAGAAATTTGTTTAGGATCTTGAGATCCAAAATTGGTCTGAATGTTCCCTCTTTTTTGGGAACTATGAACAGGTTGGAATAAAAACCCATCCCTTGTTCTCTTATTGGAACTGGATGAATCACTCCCATCCTTAACAGGTCTTCTACACAATGTAAGAATGCCTGTCTTTTTATTTGGTTTGAAGATAATTGAGACCTGTGGAACCTTCCCCTTGGGGGTAGTTCCTTGAATTCCAGGAGATAACCTTGAGAAACTATTTCTAGCGCCCAAGGATCCTGAACATCTCTTGCCCAAGCCTGAGCAAAGAGAGAAAGTCTGCCCCCCACCAGATCCGGTCCCGGATCGGGGGCTATCCCTTCATGCTGATTTGGTAGCAGTGGTAGGCTTCTTGGCCTGCTTACCCTTGTTCCAGCCTTGCATTGGTTTCCAGGCTGGTTTGGGTTGTGAAGTATTACCCTCTTGCTTAGAGGATGTAGAATTAGAGGCTGGTCAATTTCTGCGAAAGGGACGAAAATTAGGTTTATTTTTAGCCTTAAAAGACCTATCCTGTGGGAGGGCGTGGCCCTTTCCCCCAGTGATGTCTGAAATAATCTCTTTCAAATCAGGTCCAAATAATGTTTTACCTTTGAAAGGAATGTTAAGCAATTTTGTCTTGGAAGACACATCCGCTGACCAAGACTTTAGCCAAAGCGCTCTGCGCGCCACGATAGCAAACCCTGAATTTTTCGCCGCTAATCTAGCTAATTGCAAAGCGGCATCTAAAACAAAAGAGTTAGCCAATTTAAGTGCTTGAACTCTGTCCATAACCTCCTCATACGAAGATTCTTTATTGAGCGATTTTTCTAGTTCCTCGAACCAGAAACACGCTGCCGTAGTGACAGGAACAATGCATGAAATTGGTTGTAGAAGGTAACCTTGCTGTACAAAAATCTTTTTAAGCAAACCCTCTAATTTCTTATCCATAGGATCTTTGAAAGCACAACTATCTTCGATAGGAATAGTAGTGCGTTTGTTTAGAGTAGAAACCGCCCCCTCGACCTTGGGGACTGTCTGCCATAAGTCCTTTCTGGGGTCGATTATAGGAAATAATTTCTTAAATATAGGGGGGGGGACAAAAGGTATGCCGGGCCTTTCCCACTCTTTATTTACTATGTCCGCCACCCGCTTGGGTATAGGAAAAGCGTCGGGGGGCACCGGAACCTCTAGGAACTTGTCCATCTTACATAATTTCTCTGGAATGACCAAATTGTCACAATCATCCAGAGTAGATAACACCTCCTTAAGCAGTGCGCGGAGATGTTCTAATTTAAATTTAAATGTCACAACATCAGGTTCAGCTTGATGAGAAATTTTTCCTGAATCTGAAATTTCTCCATCAGACAAAACCTCCCTCATGGCCCCTTGAGATTGGTGTGAGGGTATGTCAGAACAGTTATCATCAGCGTCCTCTTGCTCTTCAGTGTTTAAAACAGAGCAATCGCGCTTTCTCTGATAAGTAGGCATTTTGGATATAAGATTTGCTATGGAGTTATCCATTACAGCCGTTAATTGTTGCATGGTAATAAGTATTGGCGCACTAGATGTACTAGGGGCCTCCTGTGTGGGCATAACTGGTGTAGACACAGAAGGGGATGTAGTATCATGTTTACTCCCTTCACTTGAGGAATCATCTTGGGCAATATCATTATCTGTGGCATTACTGTCCTTACTTTGTTTGGACACTATGGCACAATTATCACATAAATTTAAATGGGGAGACACATTGGCTTTCATACATATAGAACATAGCTTATCTGATGGTACAGACATGTTAAACAGGCTTAAACTTGTCAACAAAGCACAAAAAATGTTTTAAAATAAAACCGTTACTGTCACTTTAAATTTCAAACTGAAAACACTTTATTACTGAATATGTGAAAAAGTATGAAGGAATTGTTCAAAATTCACCAACATTTCACCACAGTGTCTTAAAGCATTAAAAGTATTGCACACCAAATTTCAGAGCTTTAACCCTTAAATTAACGGAACCGGAGCCGTTTTACATATAACCCCTATACAGTCCCAGCTATATGCTTTGCTGAGACCCAACCAAGCCCAGAGGGGAATACGATACCACAAGACGCCTTCTATAAGCTTTTTCAGTGATTCTTAGCTCCTGACACATGCATCTGCATGCCTTGCTCTCCAAAAACAACTGCGCATTATTGGCGCGAAAATGAGGCTCTGTCTATAACTAGAAAGGCCCCCAACTGAAAAAGGTGTCCAACACAGTGCCTGCCGTTTTCCTAAACGTTTCCCCAAGATTATAACACCAATAATTAGTTAGAATCTGTATAATATGCCTAATAAAGCAATCGTTTTAGCCCAGAAAAATGTCTACCAGTTTTTAAGCCCTTTTTGAAGCCCTTTATTCTTTTATGTTAAACTAAGAAAATGGCTTACCGGTCCCCATGAGGGGAAATGACAGCCTTCCAGCATTACATGGTCTTGTTAGAAATATGGCCAGTCATACCTTAAGCAGAAAAGTCTGCTAACTGTTTCCCCAACTGAAGTTACTTCATCTCAACAGTCCTGTGTGGAAACAGCAATCGATTTTAGTAACTGTCTGCTAAAATCATCTTCCTCTTACAAACAGAAATCTTCATCCTTTTCTGTTTCAGAGTAAATAGTACATACCAGTACTATTTTAAAATAACAAACACTTGATAGAAGAATAAAACTACATTTAAACACCAAAAAAACTCTTAACCATCTCCTTTGAGATGTTGCCTGTACAACGGCAAAGAGAATGACTGGGGTGGGCGGAGCCTAGGAGGGATCATGTGACCAGCTTTGCTGGGACTCTTTGCCATTTCCTGTTGGGGAAGAGAATATCCCACAAGTAAGGATGACGCCGTGGACCGGACACACCAATGTTGGAGAAATACTGTATAGATAGATAGATTTTTACAGCATATATCACCTGGGAGTATGGTATACCAAGATTACATCATTTGGGGTGGGTTGAGATATCGTGCTAGGGATGTATGTGTAATAAACCTAATATTTCTTAGGTTTATGGTGTAGTTAGAGTGGAGGAAATCTTAGTCTAATATATTTGAATTGTCACACCAATCTTTTAAGTGAACTCTATTAAAAGTGCCACCTTTGAATTAGTGTATTTATTAGATAAGATGTTACTTAGGTTTACTCTGAACTGTTATTTTAACAGACAGTAGCAAATTCAACTGGAATTCTTAAGTTAAAGCAAGCTTCAGATACAGCAGTGTTAAATAGGTATAATTGAAGACTCTTTAGCAGGTTAGTAATTAGCAAGCAGGATGAGAAACAAATGGAATGCAATACTTTCTATTAGGAAGCTTTTAGCAAACAGTCAGTAATGGTAGTAGCGTACTGAAGTGGATTTAAATCAATTGCTTCTGTTTAAATGAAACATGCAGTCTATATTTCAGTTGTAGCTTTAAATAGATTCCAGAATAGTTTGAAAGAAGCAACTTACTTAACACTGAAGGAGTTGACAGTCCGGTGCACACAGCAGCTCCTTGAGACTCTGTTGCTGAGGGGAAGGTGATTAAGCAGTGAGACCGTAGGAGTTAGAGAGTTCAGCGTGTGATGTCAGTCTGCACACAGCAGATGCCGAAGGTGAGAGCTGCAGAGTG
This sequence comes from Bombina bombina, assembly GCF_027579735.1. Taxonomy (NCBI): domain Eukaryota; kingdom Metazoa; phylum Chordata; class Amphibia; order Anura; family Bombinatoridae; genus Bombina; species Bombina bombina. The sequence continues at coordinate 837,622,715 of NC_069500.1, forward strand.
AATCTAAATAGAATTAAGTTGTTTAATGTAGCGGAACAGCAGAAGATTACCTTGATAAGTAGATTCCACAGAATTCTGTTCAGAAGATATAGGACTGGGTGTTATTTGTCTCCTCTGATGTTATGCGTAACAGATACGCTTGCTGTTTCCTTTGCAGGAGAGATGACAGTCTATAAAAAAGAATGGCAGAATAATAAATCCTTTTGCACACACAAATAGACTATGAAATTCCAAAGTAAGGCAGACTGTGGTTTGAGAGAAAAACGAAGTTTAGCTCCAGCTTAGGTGAAGGTGTGACTACAGGAAGTTCACAAAATACTAAGCAAGGCTTTAGGTGTGACCAGGTGTTTTATAGGGGGCGTGATGAAACTATTGGATAGGAAACTTAAAGGTATACAACCATATGCTAAAATCCTGACATGACCCCCTCCTCAAGCAAGCTGATCCTCAGCTTGGGGTCTAGGACGGTCTGGGTATCGTCGGTGAAATAAAGACACCAGACGTGGTGCCGATAAATTGGTAGAAGGTTCCCAACTATCTTCTTCTTCAGTGAAGTTCTTCCATCGCACAAGGTATTGGAGAACCCCTCTAGAGTATCGAGAATCCATGATCCGTTGAACCTCAAAAACGTCAGTATCCGAGGGTGTCATAGCTGTGGGTATCAGAGGAACAGAAGATCTGGTTGGCAAATAAGGTTTTAACAAGGAGACATGGAAGGTAGGGTGGATTGACATGGAGGAGGGCAACTGTAGGGTAACTGCATTGTTGTTTACCACTTTCGTTATTGGAAAAGGACCACAAAATTTTTGAACAAGCTTCTTACTGGGAAAATGGAATTTCAAATTCTTTGTTGATAACCACACTTGGTCCCCAACTTTATAGTCAGGTGGTTTTCTATGTCTCAAATCGTAGTAGCTTTTTTGAGAGGCTTGAGCTTTCTGAATGTTATCCTTAATAAAGTTGAAATTATCCAAGATGGTATTTTTTAAGTCGTCTACTAGTGGGGAGTTGGATGGGTTAGAAGAGATGGAAGTGAATCTAGGATGGAACCCATAATTAGCGTAAAATGGGGTTAGTTTAGTTGATGAACTAGTTAGATTATTATAAGCGTATTCTGCGTAAGGTAAGAATTTCACCCAATCACTTTGTTGATAGGAGCAGAAGCATCGGAGATACTCATCTAACCACTGATTTACCCTCTCAGTCTGTCCGTTTGCTTGTGGGTGAAAGGAGGTAGTGTAATGGTGTTGGATATTCAGAGTTTTACAGAGATCCTTCCAAAAACGGGAGGTAAACTGAGTACCTCTATCGGAGATGATCACTGTAGGTAACCCATGTAATTTCAATATGTTGTCCAGGAAGAGTGTGGCAGTTTCGGAAGATGTGGGTAGTTTATGGTATGGCAAAAAATGAGCCATTTTAGTGAATGTATCTATAACAACCATTATAGTGGTTTGGTTTTTTGAGGGAGGTAAATCTACTATAAAATCAACACCAATTTGTTGCCAAGGTTGGTTCGATACTGGTAAAGAGATTAGTAATCCGTAAGGTGAAGCTCTGTCAGTCTTTGATATCTGACATGTAACACAACTTTTAATGTATTCTGTGACTGTGTTTTTCATCTGTGGCCACCAGAAATTCCTGGAAAGTAGTTCTAATGTTCTTTTAACTCCTGGATGTCCTGCCAAGGGTGAATCATGATGCTCAACAAGTACCTTTTGTCGTAGTTCTGTTGGAAGAAAAATACGTTTGTTGAAATAGTAGACGCCATCTATTAAAGTTGTATCTTTGTTTGTAAGTGGAGCTTGATTTGAAGAAGAATTCTTTACTTCTGTAAGGAAGTCTGAGGTAATCCCAATGAATTTTTCTGCTGGGATGATAGTATTAGGTATCGATGGTTCTGATTTGTTTGACATATGTCTGGAGAGGGCATCTGCTTTACCGTTTTTATGAGCAGGTCGATAGATGATCTGAAAATCAAACCTGGAAAAGTAAAGGCTCCATCTTACTTGTCGTGCGGACAAGGTCTTGTTATTTTGGAGGTATTGTAGATTTTTGTGATCTGTAAAAATTATGATAGGATGATGAGCACCTTCTAGTAAATGCCTCCAAAATTCAAGGGATCTTCTAATAGCCAACAATTCCTTGTCTCCGATTGTGTAGTTCATCTCTGCAGGGGACATGATTTTGGAAAAAAAAGAAACTGGATGCAATGGTTCATCTTGAGATGTACGTTGAGATAACACTGCTCCAATTGCATAATCAGAAGAGTCTACTTCTAACACAAATTGTAGGTTGATGTTTGGAAATCGTAGTATAGGGGCGGATATGAAACATTCTTTCAGTTGTTGAAAAACTTCAAGATGACTTTGTGTCCAGTGGAAAGGTACAGATGCACCTGTGAGTTGTGTAAGTGGTTTTACAATAGCAGAAAAGTTTTTGATAAATTTTCGATAATAGTTAGTGAAGCCAAGAAACCTCTGTAGTTCCTTTTTGTTTGTTGGTACTGGCCAATCTCTTACTGCATCAACCTTCTCCATTTGCATTTGTATCCCTGAAGGGGAAATTGTGTACCCCAGAAAAGATATTGAGGTTTGATGAAACGAACATTTCTCCAATTTTGCATACAATTTGTGAACCTTCAATCTAGCCAATACCCAGCGTACATGCTTTATGTGTTGAGAGAGAGAACTGGAATATATCAGTATGTCGTCAAGATATACCACGACGCAGATGTCCAGTAGGTCACGAAATATGTCGTTTATGAAGTGTTGGAATGCTGCGGGCGCATTACAAAGGCCGAATGGCATTACAAGATATTCGAATAATCCGTATCTGGTTCGGAAGGCAGTAAGCCATTCATCACCTTCCCTAATACGGATTAGGTTGTATGCGCCACGCAGATCAAGTTTGGTGAATATTGTAGCCTTAGTGAGACGTTCGATTAATTCTGGGATGAGGGGAAGTGGATAGCGGTTTTTAACTGTGCGTTTGTTCAACTCTCTGTAGTCGATTATCGGTCTCAAACTGGCGTCTTTATTTGTCACAAAGAACATTCCAGCAGCAGTGGGTGACGATGAAGGGCGAATAAACCCTTTTTTCAGGTTTTCCTGTAGATATTGCTTCAAATGATCAAGTTCTGCCTGGCTCAAAGGGTAAAGGTGTCCCACTGGAAGAGTTGATCCAGGGATAAGTTCTATAGGGCAGTCATATACCCTGTGGGGTGGTAAGGCTTCTGCTTCAGTTTTACTAAAGACCTCCTTAAAATCTTCATATTGTTCAGGAATAGGGACTTCTTCTATGAGTGATAGTACTGTTTCATGTTGTGGGTAACAAGTATTAGTACAATAAGAAGATTGAAGTGAGATAGCGAAGGAGGTCCAATCTATCTTAGGGTTATGTAATTGTAACCAATGTATACCTAAAATTATAGGGAAATGTGGAGATGGAATAATATCGAATGTGATATATTCAGTATGACCCATGTCAGTGGTGACAAGTAGTGGTACGGTATGATGTGTGATGGGACCCACAGTAAGTGAAGAACCATCAATAACTTTAAGAGACACTGGTATTTCTTTCTTAACAGAAGGTATTTTATTGTTGGTTACAAGTGTTGAATCAATAAAGTTGCCAAAGGCTCCAGAATCTATGATGGCTTCTGTTTCCAGTCTTCTAAGGTCCCACTGTAGTAGGAGAGAAAGATTGCAGTAAGTAGATGATTTATTTGAGTAACGTGCATTATGTAAGAAAATACACTTACTTTTTTGTTTATTCCTGCGTAAGGTGGGGCAATCAGAAACTGTGTGATTCGGATTGGCGCAGTACATACACAACTGTTTAGATCTTCTTCTCAAACGCTCCTCAGGGGTGAGTGGTCCTCTAAGGACTCCTATCTCCATAGGTGTTGTGTGGTTCGTAGAGGATGTAGACGCTGCAGAATAGCCAGAGGCTTGGGCCCGTGTTGTTGAATCAATTTGTACGCGTTCTGCCTTCCTTTCTCGCAATCTTCTGTCTATTTGTGTGGCTAATTTTATCAGAGCTTCTAAATTAGATGGCAATTCAATTCGAGCGAGCTCATCCTTAATGCTTTCTGACAGTCCCAATCTATATTGGTTCCTGAGAGATATCATACTCCATGAGGAGTCAGATGCATATAACTTAAATTCTGCTGTATAATCTTCAACCGGTTTCTTACCTTGCTTTAGACTTCTCATTCTTTGTTCAGCGGTCAGTTGCACATCAGTCTCCTGATATAACTCATCTAAAGCTTCAAAAAAATCTGTCAAAGAATTTAGTAGTGGAGAATTAGATTCAAACAATTGATCTGCCCATTTTCTTGGTTCAGCTTTTAAAAATGAGACAGTAGTGAGTACCTTCACCCTGTCAGTAGGGTAAGTAAGTGGCTTTAAGTTATACAGTAAATAACAGGCATTTTTAAATTGCCTGTAATTCCTTCTTTCACCTGAAAACACTTCGGGAAGACATACCTGGGGTTCTGGTGCTTGAAATTTTTGATTCTTAGTGTCCTTAATCAATTCTCTTAACACCTGGTTCTCCACCTGCAAATCCAAAATTGCTTGCCCCATCTGATCAACTTTCTGATTTAAATTATACACAATTTGTGGTAGTTCAGCAGGATCCATACTAATAACTTCCTATTACTTTTTAAGGCTTAGTATTATGTAATAAACCTAATATTTCTTAGGTTTATGGTGTAGTTAGAGTGGAGAAAATCTTAGTCTAATATATTTGAATTGTCACACCAATCTTTTAAGTGAACTCTATTAAAAGTGCCACCTTTGAATTAGTGTATTTATTAGATAAGATGTTACTTAGGTTTACTCTGAACTGTTATTTTAACAGACAGTAGCAAATTCAACTGGAATTCTTAAGTTAAAGCAAGCTTCAGATACAGCAGTGTTAAATAGGTATAATTGAAGACTCTTTAGCAGGTTAGTAATTAGCAAGCAGGATGAGAAACAAATGGAATGCAATACTTTCTATTAGGAAGCTTTTAGCAAACAGTCAGTAATGGTAGTAGCATACTGAAGTGGATTTAAATCAATTGCTTCTGTTTAAATGAAACATGCAGTCTATATTTCAGTTGTAGCTTTAAATAGATTCCAGAATAGTTTGAAAGAAGCAACTTACTTAACACTGAAGGAGTTAACAGTCCGGTGCACACAGCAGCTCCTTGAGACTCTGTTGCTGAGGGGAAGGTGATTAAGCAGTGAGACCGTAGGAGTTAGAGAGTTCAGCGTGTGATGTCAGTCTGCACACAGCAGATGCCGAAGGTGAGAGCTGCAGAGTGAATCTAAATAGAATTAAGTTGTTTAATGTAGCGGAACAGCAGAAGATTACCTTGATAAGTAGATTCCACAGAATTCTGTTCAGAAGATATAGGACTGGGTGTTATTTGTCTCCTCTGATGTTATGCGTAACAGATACGCTTGCTGTTTCCTTTGCAGGAGAGATGACAGTCTATAAAAAAGAATGGCAGAATAATAAATCCTTTTGCACACACAAATAGACTATGAAATTCCAAAGTAAGGCAGACTGTGGTTTGAGAGAAAAACGAAGTTTAGCTCCAGCTTAGGTGAAGGTGTGACTACAGGAAGTTCACAAAATACTAAGCAAGGCTTTAGGTGTGACCAGGTGTTTTATAGGGGGCGTGATGAAACTATTGGATAGGAAACTTAAAGGTATACAACCATATGCTAAAATCCTGACAGTATGAATGCTAAAAACTCAGGTGCTTAGAGGGGACTAGATGTGGATTGGAAGTCTATGAAGGTTTCGAGTATCCAAGTTACATACGTGCTTCAAAAATATATATGATACCACTGTAAATTGGATAGTTGAGTATAAGTGCACTAGTATATAAAGTAGGTCAACATCGTTACATGAAGATGGTCAGAGGATCAGTTATCTAGGGTATAAACAATTTCTCATAAGTTCATCTTTTATAGTACCTCCCAATGTGAACCACACAGTAAGTAAGGTACCACACTGCCCCGGCCGCTGACAACGTGATAGGGAGCATATAAACACAGTATGAAACAAGGTTCCCTTCGACTAATCTGAGACCTAAATAGCTAACTAAAAATTAAGTCAAGTAGGAGTGTCATTAGACATCAGATTCATATTAACCTCTTTTAGACAGAAACCATCTTCACTATAAATTGTCAGTTGACAGATATACACTCACCCATACCATCCACAAAATAAATTGTACAAAACTGTGTTAGGTATTTCTCGGAACCCCTTACAACAATAAGATCCTGTATAAAGCATATGGAAACTTATATTACATATACCCTAGTGTCAAATGGTAGAGAGAGACGCTTGGCTAATAAAATATTAAGTGTAAACTATATCAATATGTCCCAGTCATCAGACTTTATAGTCATCATCGAGGATGCTATCAACTTTCAAAAAGGGTCCAGGCTCAAGTCCAGTACACTTCGTTTACAGTTCCCAATATAGAATTAAGGTGTAGCGTACACACAGATAAACAAGCTGATAGTAACTCTACTCCCCAAATGAGATCTTAGATAGATTACCCCACTCCAGCTTTTACACAAGGCACTATGGTGTAGTTGAATTGCAGTAGCTGGATTTCAGTATGCTGACTATTGCTCAGTAGGGCACGCTGGTCTGCAGGCGGCTGTGTAGCAAAGGCCTCTCCACTACATGGAGACTGTGGCCTAGTTGATAGGAGGGTAACTACGGATCTCACATTAGCAAGGGAGATGTCAGCGCAAAAGGTGTCATATCTTGAATCGCCTCAAGTGACCTGACTGTAGGGTTTTAGCGAGTGCGCCATTGAGTTCTTAGTCCTGAAAGTAGGAGTCGCCATGTCCCAGACAACTACCGACCGGTCGGATCACACCAGTTAGTCGCCGCTAATCGCGGCTCTCTAGAAGCATGGTATCTGGGCTCTCGCGGTTTCTCGCAGCTTTCCTTGGGGCGCTGCTGTGTGGTGCTGAGGGTCACGTCTTGAATGTCTTCCTGTGGCATCCTCCGACAGGTTAATAACTGACTCATGGATGTTTGGGTTCTTTTCCCACCTTCAGTGGGTTTAAGCTCTGTAGTTGAGGAGAATTGCTCCCTGGGTATATTACGACAGACTGCGATGAGATCAGCGAACTCGTTGTCCATCTGTACTGCAAGGTTCTCTAGTAAGGTCTGTAATACGGTATAGAACTCCATATTTATGATCAGGTGCACTGTCCACTGACAAATCTGTAGCTGTTAAGCCCAAAGGACTGGTAATTGGAGTGCGCAAAGCTAAAATGTAGGCCCCCGCCACAGTTCTCAGGAAGCTAGATCAGGTCCCAGGCTATGCATATAGGTAATCTTGGTATCACTCGGATCAGGAGTAGCTGGGGAAGATGAATCTCATATATAGCGAGTAGGATAGCAAGAATCTACTATGTAAGTTGGCTTGTTGAAAGAGAAGGTCTGGGAGCTTCATAAAGTGCGACCGATCATGGCCACAACCTAGCCACGCCATGACAGAAGTTTTTAATATATTTAGCATGTTTATTGTGGACTTTTAAGTTTTTCTTTGAAAATCTTTCTAGTTCTTGACATAATGATAGATTAAAATCACCACCTATAACGAGATTGTCTGTTAAAAAAGGAAAGCGTTTGACTTTTAGTCTCTCCCAGAATACTTTACAAAATGCATTCGGTGCGTATATATTGCAAATAAAAAATTTGTTTAATTAATTTTTATTTGTAGAATAATATATCTAGCATCTGGATCTAGTTCAACCTGTATTATCTTATAGCATAAGTTTTTTATTCAATTGTATTGCAACACCTGATTTTCTACCACAACACGGGGTCGCTATCACTTCCCCCACCCATCTAGATCTCAACTTGGGGATTTCTGGTGATTTTAAATGTGTTTTCTGTAGAAAAACCATACTTTGGTTCTGTTCACCTAATTTTTTAATTATAAGTTTACGTTTCATTGGTGTAGTTACTCCACCAATATTCCAGGAGAGAATATTTAAATTTCCCTTTCTATCAGTCATAAGAAAAAGTAATAACTATATCTTAGCAGTAAGACTAATTTTAAAAACCCAATCAACGCTACGGGTCCGTACCATCAGTACGGGGAGGGAGAAGGGAGGGAAGAAGGAGCGAGAAGGGAGAGGAAGGAGGAGAAACATAAAAAAAAAAAAATACTAAAAAGCACCATATGTACAATCAAAATGCATACATGGCAACCAAGAACCTGAGTTGTCATAACTTAAAACATAATAGAGGCATTTCCAAGACATTTTAGACTTATTTTTTCTTTCAAACCCTGTAGAAATCATTTCAACTTAAGTTTTCAGCATATATAGTAAAAAGGAAAGTCTCAAATATAGGTTAACATTTCTCAGTGATGTAATTTTTAACTTCATCTATTCTATTGTATTCAGTGCTATCCTATTACTATTGTCTTTTTCCACTATGATTTTAGCTGGATAGAGCATACGCGCATTTATTCCCTTATTTAACATTTGAATACAGTAGGGGGCCATATTTTTTCTTTTGAGGGTCGTTTCATTTGAGAAATCTTGAAAAAGATGAACTTTTTTATTGGCTATGGTAAATGGGTCAAATATTTTATAGTGTTTAAACATTTCTATCTTATCTTGGAATTTGAGGAGTTTTAAAAATGCAGATCCTATTTCTAGTTGTTCCATCCTCATTCATTTTTCTTGGGCCTGCTCTATGAGCTCTCTCAATTGCTAATGGGAGTTGTTGGGGGGGCGAACCCTAAGGCTTGCGGTAATAGTATAGAAGTGAAATGTAATAAATTATCATTCTCAGGTGTTTAAGGGAGACCTACTAGCCTGATGTTTTTACGCGTGGAGCGGTCTTCCAAATCCTCCAGGCGGGATTGTAGGTTGTGTATTTTAGATTCCTGATTTGAGAGTGCACTCTCCTGTGTATTAACAAGGTCTTCTAAATCAGAAATCCTAGTTTCTGCTTCTAGCATTCTAGAGGCAAATTGTTTGACTTCCCCTGATAAGGAATGTAGACTTGTTGAAATACTTGAAAGATCTTTTTTTAATAGAATCAAATTGGGGAATGAATATTTGACTTATCTGTGTTACCAGAGCTTGGACATCAAAAGGGTTAACCATAGTTTCCAAAATGGAGTCTGAACTCACATCAATTGCTTTATTTTTTCTGTCTTTTGGTTTAACAGGCATTATGGGTGAATTTTTTTTCACCTGCGTGACAAATCTTTCAATTAACCACAGTGCATGTGCAAAAAAGTGAATATATAATGTACAAAGTCCCCCCCCCCCTAGTGACGATGTCCGATAGACACACTAAACACACAAGCAGGGTACATATATAGATATATGTGTTTATATAGTGTATGTAATAAAATTCAAACGTGTGCCAAGAGAAAATACAGGCAGTCCTCGGGTTACAGACATCCGACTTAAGTACAACTCGTACTTACATACAAAGAAAATAGAGCTTTATCGACAATCCTTCTTTCCAGGATAATCCAAAATACTGAAAATCCAATTGTCACAAGGACAGAAAGTGATGTGAAATTTTCTGAACAGGGGCACAGATAGCAAAACAAACTTTATCCTATGCTATCCAAAACAAAACAAAAATGTTTGGCTAGAGTTTCACCTAAAAAAAGTGCCTGTTCCAACTTACATACAAATTCAACTTAAGAACAAACCTAAAGTCCCTATCTTGTACGTAACCCGGGGACTGCCTGTAAAACAAAACAAGACAATTATCCCCAAATTATTGGTGTAAGTGCCTGTTATCGCATATTAAATTATATGTTAACATTTTAACATTATTTGAGTGTAAGTATAGGCAATTTAAGAAGAAAAAAAGAAGAGAAAAAGAGGGACAAAAAGAAACCTAATATGTTCAATAGTAGTAAAGAAACACCCAAGCCCCTACAACGCTGATTCCCCTTCTACTAACAACAGTGTGTAGGATTTAGCTGTCTGCCTAGGTATCCTTTGCAAAAAAGACAATATTAATAGCAAAAATGTTGATCTCTGCCTATATCTTTGAATAGATATCTGAGCTTAAAGTTTATTTGTTTTTATATAACCATACAATATACCATTAGACCTTTATATATAAGGAGAAAGAAATAGCTATTTTAAAGTGTAACTAAGTATAGTTTGGTGTTTGATGTAATATTCTCATACAGGGTACAACAATGTTACTTTAAGTTGCAACTAAGTATAGCATGGTATTTGATGTAATATTCTCATACAGAGTGCACAAATGTTACCTCGCTATTAGGGGCTTCCTCTCAGTAACAAATATACAGGACTGTCCATACAACGATATTTTTTGAAGACAGAGAATAGGTGTCCAGTTCGTGAAATGTTCAATTATACCAGGATTCAGCAGTAGAATAGGGTCCTGATATATAAAATCATCCCACATTAGACTTATAGTAAAGTTAGTCCATTTGACTCTGTGGGATTTTAACCTGGTTTATAAGAGTCATAAATCAGCAATGGTAGCCAGCGATAATAGTTTATAGCACTGTAGGTGCAGCAATACTTGCGTGACAGGCTGTATAGATTTGTCCTTTAGACGAACCAGAACACCGAGCCAATATAGACTAGGGGCTCCGGTTTTCACTGAGACAGGGTGAGCAGTAGACTTGAATACCTCTGAATCTTCTATATCAGAATACGCTGTTTAGGCGGTGCGTGACACCTTCAGACAGCTAAAAATAGCCAATGGCCTCTGGTTTGCTTTTCTTAGCAATGCTTTGATTCGCTGTTGGGTATCTTTTAATACTTCTCTTGAGCCTGGTCTGAATCACGGGTGAGTAACTCCCGACCTGCCTCTATTCGTCAGCGTTATCCACTTCTATTTTAGGCTTCTCAGGTATCTTGTACCATGTAGCTGTTGGCCAAACCGTCTTGGTAGACTTCAAGCTCTAGGAGTAGAGCTCCTCATTTAATGCCGCTATCAGAACCACGAAGCAGCCATCGGAACAGCCAATAGAATGCGAGCTCAATCTGATTGGCTGATTGGATCAGCCAATCGGATTGAACTAGATTCTGATTGGCTGATTCCATCAGCCAATCAGAAAATTCCTACCTTAATTCCGATTGGCTGATAGAATCCTATCAGCCAATCGGAATTCGAGGGACGCCATCTTGGATGACGTCCCTTAAAGGAACAGTCATTCGTCGTTCAGTCGTCGGTCCGGATGGATGTTCCGCGCTGGAGGTCTTCAGGATCCTGCCGCTTCGCTCCGGATGGAAGACCATAGAAGATGCCGCCTGGATGATGACTTCAATCGGATGGAAGATCCTCTTCTGCCCCGCTTGGATGAAGACTTTGACCGGATCATGGACCTCTTCAGCCCCCGCTTGGGCTTGGATCAGGACATCGGAGGAGCTCTTCAGGACGGATCGGTGAACCTGGATGGTGAAGACAAGGTAGGAAGATCTTCAGGGGCTTAGTGTTAGGTTTATTTAAGGGGGGTTTGGGTTAGATTAGGGGTATGTGGGTGGTGGGTTGTAATGTTGGGGGGGGGGTATTTATTCTTTTACAGGCAAAAGAGCTGAAATTCTTGGGGCATGCCCCGCAAAGGGCCCTGTTCAGGGCTGGTAAGGTAAAAGAGCTTGTAACTTTTTTAATTTAGAATAGGGTAGGGAATTTTTTATTTTGGGGGGCTTTGTTATTTTATTAGGGGGCTTAGAGTAGGTGTAATTAGTTTAAAATTGTTGTAATATTTTTCTTATGTTTGTAAATTTTTTTTTATTTTTTGTAACTTAGTTCTTTTTTATTTTTGGTACTTTAGCTAGTTTATTTAATTGTATTTATTTGTAGGAATTGTGTTTAATTAATTTATTGATAGTGTAGTGTTAGGTTAATTGTAGGTAATTGTAGGTAGTTTATTTAATTTTTTTATTGATAGGGTAGTGTTAGGTTTAATTATATCTTAGGTTAGGATTTATTTTACAGGTAAATTTGTTATTATTTTAACTAGGTAACTATTAAATAGTTCTTAACTATTTAATAGCTATTGTACCTGGTTAAAATAAATACAAAGTTACCTGTAAAATAAATATTAATCCTAAAATAGCTACAATATAATTATAATTTATATTGTAGCTATATTAGGATTTATTTTACAGGTAAGTATTTAGCTTTAAATAGGAATCATTTATTTAATAAGAGTTAATTTATTTCGTTAGATAAAAATTATATTTAACTTAGGGGGGTGTTAGTGTTAGGGTTAGACTTAGCTTTAGGGGTTAATCAATTTATTAGAATAGCGGTGAGCTCCTGTCGGCAGATTAGGGGTTAATAATTGAAGTTAGGTGTCGGCGATGTTAGGGAGGGCAGATTAGGGGTTAATACTATTTATGATAGGGTTAGTGAGGCGGATTAGGGGTTCATAACTTTATTATAGTAGCGCTCAGGTCCGCTCGGCAGATTAGGGGTTAATAAGTGTAGGCAGGTGTCGGCGACGTTGAGGGGGGCAGATTAGGGGTTAATAAATATAATATAGGGGTCGGCGATGTTAGGGCAGCAGATTAGGGGTACATAGGGATAACGTAGGTGGCGGCGATTTGCGGTCGGAAGATTAGGGGTTAATTATTTTAAGTAGCTGGCGGCGATGTTGTGGGGGGCAGGTTAGGGGTTAATAAATATAATATAGGGGTCGGCGGTGTTAGGGGCAGCAGATTAGGGGTACATAAGTATAACGTAGGTGGCGGTCGGCAGATTAGGGGTTAAAAATTTTAATAGAGTGGCGGCGATGTGGGGGGACCTCGGTTTAGGGGTACATAGGTAGTTTATGGGTGTTAGTGTACTTTAGGGTACAGTAGTTAAGAGCTTTATGAACCGGCGTTAGCCAGAAAGCTCTTAACTCCTGCTATTTTCAGGCGGCTGGAGTTTTGTCGTTAGAGCTCTAACGCTCACTTCAGAAACGACTCTAAATACCGGCGTTAGGAAGATCCCATTGAAAAGATAGGATACGCAAATGGCGTAGGGGGATCTGCGGTATGGAAAAGTCGCGGCTGAAAAGTGAGCGTTAGACCCTTTAATCACTGACTCCAAATACCAGCGGGCGGCCAAAACCAGCGTTAGGAGCCTCTAACGCTGGTTTTGACGGCTACCGCCGAACTCCAAATCTAGGCCTATGTTTGTCCAAATTATGTCCACATATAGCACTCATTATCATCCATGTATATCACCTTGCACTTGACTATATTACTGCCACATATATATTGCCCTATGTGTGCACATGGCACTGCCCATGTATAGTACTATTTTAAAGCTAAATTGTAGAAACAAGGGTTGTCAGTCCAGAATGCTGCCTACTAATAGCACTCTGGTTGCAAATGCCCTGTACCCAGCCCATATATAACATTGGGCATGTGTGCCCATTATTAGAACTCACCCTATGAGTTGGTTTGCCAGGGCACTATGTTTAGCACCCACCATAATTTCACTACTTAATGCAATACATGTTATAAGTATTGCTAGAGGATGTTGAGTGTAAAGTAATAATTATTATATAGCAAACACTATAGGTCACTTTGCAAAAAGATAATCTGCCACATTGCCCCTCCCAATATTGGGCTTTGGATCCACACCTGCCAGAGATGCTGTGCGCTGTCAATGTCACAGACTCAAACCAGTAAAATGCTAGCCAATAGGAAGGCAGGGCTACAGTTTCCATGTAGGTGTCCGGAATTGAAAGGGAGTCAGGAGTGTTTGGTGTCTGGTAAGTTACTTTGTGCAGCACAATGACACAGGCCGTGCATAGCGCTCCCCATGACTGCCTCTTGTGCACTCCCATAGCAAAAAATAGGGGGTAGCCGGGAACAGGGCCAGCTAAGGAGACCTCAAGTGTAGCACTAAGCGCCTCCTGTCACATCACAGCCACACAGCTTACCCTGAGCAGTCTGGGCCATGCTAGACAGACCGATGCCTCGGGCAAGGGTAACTATTTTCGTTTTAAAACAGTGCATTTTCACAAATATTTTGCATTAATGTTTTGTTTTATTTGGAATCAATCAGCCCATTATACTTCTTTACCAAAGGGATTTAGGATGTCTATACCATTAAAAGAGCTTTTGATTCAATTAAATATTGTATTTAAATGTTTGCTCTACACTTATAATTTTAAGTTACATTCCCATTATACTTCTTTACCAAAATTATTAAGGATTTAAATTAAATATTGTATTTAAATGTGTATGCTCCCCTAGACACATCTGCTTAGGTTGCAAGGGATGTGATCACTACAGACCCCCTGGTCCAGGTGTTCCATCTTTACCTCTACCTCTCTCTCTCTCTCTCTCTCTCTCTCTCTCTCTATCTATCTATATATATATATATATATATATATATATATATATATATATATATATATATATATATATATATATGTGTGTGTGTGTGAACATTTACTTTGGAAATGGCACGGAAAATAAAAATATGTCACGTTACACCCTAACTAAAAAAATATTATGGTTTAAAAATGCGGCCTAAGACCTGGGTGGGGGGGGCGGCAGCAGAAGTTTGAGTGTCTAAATATGTTGCCACTGCTGTAATGTCAAGCTTTTAACCCTGTTATTGCTGTATCCTGTTTATCCTAGCATTTGATAAATCATCCCAAATTGGAAGGTAAATACCAGGTAAAGCTTTGTTTTTTTTTTAAATATCTTCTGTATGCACATTACAAATGAAAGTTATGTCACAGGAGGTAAGAATGTGTTTTTTTTATTCTCAGAATCTGTTCAGTATTACATCAATAATGTAGACATAAACTATCAGGGCAAGGGGGGATTTTGACCTGAAAGGTGCAATCTTTTTTAGACTTGGCTGCTGCTTCATACCCAGTATGTTAATTATGACTGGTTATAATTTTTTGTGCATATCTAAGTACTTACATATATACTTTTTGCCTTGATTTTTTTTTTTCTTTTTTTCCTAAATTGTTTCTTTAGTTTTCAAACTGAGACATAAACGTAAAACTGAGATGTAGAGGAGAAAGAAAAATCAGGGCTGAAAGGATATTAAAGGGACATTAAACACTAAATAAATGCTAGATAGAATGATGCATTAAAAGAAAAGATTAGTCTGGGAATAACATGTAGATGTATTTTTTAAAGTTTCATTAGCTATTTTGAATATTGACAAATTAAAGGGACACTGAACCCAATTTTTTTTTCTTTTGTGATTCAGATAGAGCATGCAATTTTAAGCAACTTTCTAATTTACTCCTAATATCATTTTTTCTTTGTTCTCTTGCTATCTTTATTTGAAAAAGAAGGCATCTAAGCTTTTTTTTTGTTCAGACTCTGGACAGTACTTTTTTTATTGGTGGATGAATTTATCCACCAATCAGCAAGAACAACCCAGGTTGTTCACCAAAAATGGGCCGGCATCTAAACTTAATTTCTTGCATTTCAAATAAATATACCAAGAGAATGAAGAAAAATTGATAATAGGAGTAAATTAGAAAGATGCTTAAAATTGCATGCTCTGTCTGAATCACAAAAGAAAAAATTTGGGTTCAGTGTCCCTTTAAGTGTAAATTTTTACTGTCAATAAAATAATGGGAGCTGCCATGTTGTAACTTAGGTTACCTTCTCTGCTGTGGCCAATTAGGGACAGTTATAAATAGGTCACAAGAGTGTACAGCCAATGGCTGTGTGGAATATAACAGTGTTCTACACTTCCATTTCTAAGAGGAAATGAAATGCTCACAATTTCATAATGGAATTACACGAAAAGGGGACAAGATTGCAGATCTTTTTTTATATATACCATTCATCATTTTATATTACCATCTCAAAGTGTTTAATGTCCCTTTAATATGTGCCATTAAATCTATATCTACCAGACACTTTAGCAGCTTGGTGCACAGTGTAGTTTGCTAATTAATATGTTCAACTTTCTGCATATATCCTAATTTTGATATCTGTTTTTCTTGTGTGTTTTTTCTCTGCCCCTCAATTGTTTGTTTAGGTGTCAGATTAGAACCTAACACACACAACTCAGGTGCAGAGAAAAGAGAACATGGCAAAATGATATTAACACGGATATTAGAAAAATATTTACCAGGCTGGCCTAGTTTCCATTAAAAGGTGATACTATGGAGGGACGCTACCGGGCTCCAGCCAAGATGGCTGCTTTACTTTGAGGCTCAAAGGACCTGCAGATAAATCCGTTGATTATTGGCTGATCACGGTTCCATCGGCTCACAACATCACTATATCTCCATTATATAGACTCTGCTGATCTGTTATATGTCAGTTGATGTCCCAACTTTTTCCTCAGAGCACCGTAACGGCAGGACCTTCAACGGCGGTCCGTGTGCACTTGAGGCCTTGGCCTAACCCCTCGATCTGACCAGGTAGAGCCGCCTAAGAGCGCTAATATTGCTACAAATATACTAGTCAAATAAGAGAGATTCCATACCACTGTTTCTTTAATCTGGGAAACTTACCTGGCCTGACCTCCACATAGAGCATGGGAGCAATCAACAGATGGGAAGAAGCTACGCAGAACCTACTACAACAGCACTTCCATGAGCTTCAACGGGAGCTCTATCTACTTATCTCACACATCTCAACACTGACTGCGGACACGAAGGCTCTTAATCAGAAAGTAACCCACCAGGATCGCTTTGCTGACAAGCCCCTGTATAATGCGCGGCTTCCCAGTGATTCCATTCAGCCGGAGACTGTAAAGGATACACCACTACAGCTTCAATCCTCCCCAGCACAAGTAATTAAATTTGGGCTCCGCAAGCTTTCTACCTCAGATATAACCGGTTTGCAAAGAATCAACATTAGGGCCTCTGATAAACTCATACTTGGGAGAGTGAATAGGGAAGCCTCGACGTCGAATGAGAAAGCTGTTGCTTCTACCTTCCTGCTTGCCGGTTATGCGAGCTGTACATGAGCATCGGCCCAATTGCCATTAGTAGACCGCACTTCTAACAGACTTGCATTATGGAGGAGTCCTTACAAATCCAGTGTCTGGCCCTGGAAATAAGCCACTGCAGTTAGAGGTAATGTGGAGGGAAAATGGCTCTTGTTGAAATATGCTAGACCTCTTCGGTTTAAAGAGAGAATCGGCTGAACACTTACTACAATCCACATGCACTAGCAGTATAAAGGGTACATTATTATTTTAAAATGTGGCACAAACCACTATAACGCACTGTCGCCTTCTATGCTGTATCCTTGGTGCTGCTCTCTACATCCCATTCTTCAAGGATACGTTACTTATTTAATATTGCCTACTATATAGACTTAAAGGGCCATAATACCCAAATGTTTAAACACTTGAAAGTGATGCAGCATAGCTGTAAAAAGCTGACTAGAAAATATCACCTGAACATCTCTATGTAAAAAAGAAAGATATTTTACCTCAAAAGTTCCTCAGTAGCCACCTCCCATTGTAAAGGATTTCTAAGCAGCATTTTAGTGTGTCTGTCCTGGGACACCTGAAGGGACTAGCATCGTGCACTCTCATATTATTTCACCAATCAGGTAAAGGAAGCTTACTATGAAATCTCATGAGAGTTATGTCAAATCTCATGAGATCACAGTAAGAGTTCATGACCTCAGCACTGCTGATGCTGATTGGCTGCTGTTCATTTCTTCATTTTTTTTATTTTTACCTGCAGCTGGGAGCAGGTGAAGTATAACTTTTTACACAGAACTTACTCTGCTGAGCTGAGGAGATTGTGAGGTAAAATATCTTCCTTTTTTACATAGAGATGCTCAGGTGATATTTTCCTGTCAGCTTTTTACAGCTATACTGCATCAATTTCAAGTGATTTAGCATATGAGTATTATGTCCCTTTAAGTAAATCCTAATGGCGGAACTGAGCCTGATGTTTGGAGGACCTTGTTATTTTGCTAATATTCTAATTTCTACATTTAATTGATGAT
Source organism: Bombina bombina (assembly GCF_027579735.1). Taxonomy (NCBI): domain Eukaryota; kingdom Metazoa; phylum Chordata; class Amphibia; order Anura; family Bombinatoridae; genus Bombina; species Bombina bombina. The sequence continues at coordinate 837,640,666 of NC_069500.1, forward strand.
AGAGGTGAAATTAAATGCTCTTAAGTTATTTATATTTGCCTGGACTATTTCTCTGTGTTAACACATTTTACCCCGATAGAGGTTCAGGATTTGGATAGGACTTATAAGAGATCTTTCAGCTACATGCTTATTTATACCAGGGTTTGGCCTGCGTGTCCCTATAATTTACATACTATCGGTGATTGCCTATATAACATATTATAGCAACATTCATTTCATTCTTATAAGATGACATGATTCGTTTCCTTATACTCTTGCAACCATTTTTAACTTAACCCACAAGAGCAGAGACAGAACCAGTAAACCTATTACATTGCTAAGCCTCCCCTCATTGTCCCCCTCCCCGTGATGTCAACGGCCGAACCATCATTACATCTTTAAGTATGCAATAGGGAAGCTTATTATGATTACTAGGGGTTTCTGGTGGGGAATATACACAGAGATTAGTTAGGTTGCTAGCCAACTATTACCTATAAATGAACCATGTATATGTATTTAAATCACGCAGTAGCTTCCTATCCCATTCTCTTATGTAATCAGTTCAAATCGCTGATAAAGTAAGAAACCTTGTTATGGATATAGCTATTGACCTTGTACCCAATTCAGCTGAGTTGTTATTTCTCTTAACTTATCTCTATATAATAGATGGTCTTGACACACTAAACCAACACTGTTTGTTTCATATGTATTCATTGGGCTATGCAGAATAGGTCCATAGAAAAACCTAATTAACATTGTCTACCCCTGTAATCTGTACATATCCTTGATTTTAGATTCAAACTTACTATGCTTCACTTCATAATGCCTGTTATTCTAGTTTATAGGGACTAGGTTCCGACGACGAGGCTGGCCCTAAAAACTGTTCTTTGCCACACTCTCACAATTTACCTAAGGTTTTTTTTTCACATCAACTAGAGGTTAACATGTTAACTTTTTAGGCTATATTACTATAATTACTCTCTTACTGTGTTCAGATCTTATCTAGGCCCATAATTGGCCCTGAGTCATACTAGAAATCCTTCATCTCTTTGTTTATGTTTGTATGGGTCAAAGAGTGGCCCTGGATCAACAGAAGGATGTAATACCTTAAAATAGAGGTTTACATTTTAATTGTACCATATTTGTGAACGGCAGACACTCTTGTAGATCCGTGATATACTTGATGTATTTTTATAGAAATAGTAACTGATATAATATTGTAAAATTCATTGTAAAAACTGCATAAAAACCTCAATAAAAATGTGTTTTAAAAAAAAGAAAGATACTAAACCCAAATGTTTTCTTTAATAATTGAGATAGAGGGGCATATTTAGAGCTCCGAATGCAGGCTCGCCAGAAACAGCAGTTATGAAGCAGCGGTCACAAAGACCGCTGCTCCATAACCTGTCCACCTGCTCTGAGCAGGCAGACAGACATCGCCGGAAATCAACCCGATCGAGTATGATCGGGTTGATTGACACCCCCTGCTGGCGGCCTATTGGCCGCGAGTCTGCAGGGGGCGGCGTTGCACCAGCAGCTCTTGTGAGCTGCTGGTGCAATGCTGAATACGGCAAGCGTATTGCTCGCCGTATTCAGCGAGGTCTGTCGGACCTGATCCGCACTCTCGGATCAGGTCCGACAGACCTTGATAACTTGGGGCCAGAGCATGCAATTTTAAGCAACTTTCTAATTTACTCCTATTATCAATTTTTCTTTGTTCTCTTGCTATCTTTATTAAAAAAGCAGGAATGTAAAGCATATGAGCCAGCCCATTTATGGTTCAGAACTTGGTTTATGCCTGCTTATTGGTGGCTAAATATCAGCCACCGATAAGCAAACACTATCCATGGTACTGAACCTAAAATGGGCCGGCTACAACATTTTAAATTCCTGCTTTTTAAATAAAGATAGCAAGAGAACAAAGAAAAATTGATAATAGGAGTAAATTAGAAAGTTGCTTAAAGGACCAGTCAACACAGTAGATTTGCATAATCAACAAATGCAAGATAACAAGACAATGCAACTTCAAATGAGTAGTAGATTTTTTTTTCTGACAATTTTAAAAGTTATGTCTTTTTCCACTCCCCCTGTACCAAGTGACAGCCATCAGCTAATCACAAATGCATACACGTACCTTGCACATGCTCAGTAGGAACTGGTGACTCAAAAAGTTTAAATATAAAAACACTGTGCACTTTTAGCTAATGGAAGTAAATTGGAAAATTGTTTAAAATGGCATGCTCTATCTGAATAATGAAAGTTTAATTTTGATTGAGTGTCCCTTTAAAATTGCTGCTCTATCTGAATCACGAAAAAAAAAATTGGGTTTAAGTATCCCTTTAAGGTGGTAAAGTTTGGAAACTGGTGGTAAAAACATTTATCTCTATTAAAGTCTATAGAGATTTTTTATGCTACAACCAGTTTCCAAACTTTACCACCTCAGTGGAAACTAGGCCTCTGTCTTTAGCATATTTACAACAGATGTTTTCTTCTGCTTCTGTTTGAGTGTTTTGAGTGTGACTGAATCTGTGTGTGTGCCGTGTGTTTGTATACCCATGTGTCTGTGCCTGAGAGTGCATACTGTGTGTGTGCCGTTTGTGTATATCCGTGTGTCTGATAGTGCGTGCTTGTGTGTTTGTGTGTATGTGAGTCTGTGTGCGTGCTGTGTGTGTGTATACCCGTGTGTCTGAGAGTGCGTGCTTGTGTGTATTTGAGTCTGTGTATACCCGTGTCTCTGTGCCTGAGAGTGTGTGCTTGTGTGTGTATGTGAGTCTGTGTGTGCCGTGTGTGTGTATACCCGTGTGTCTGTGTCTGAGAGTGCGTGCTTGTGTGTTTGTGTGAGTCTGCGTATGTGCCGTGTGTATGTGTATACCTGTGTGTCTGTGCCTAAGAGTCCGTGCTTGTGTGTGTGTATGTGAGTTTGTGTGTGCCTTGTGTGTGTATACCTGTGTGTCTGTGCCTGAGAGTGCGTGCTTGTGTGTGTGAGTCTGTGTATATGTGAGTCTGTGTGTGTGCCTTGTGTGTATACCCGTGTGTCTGTGCCTGAGAGTGCGTGCGTGCTTGTGTGTGTATGTGAGTCTGTGTGTATGTGAGTGTGTGTGTGCCGTGTGTATACCCTTGTGTCTGTTCCTTAGAGTGCATGCTTGTGTGTGTATGTGAGTCTGTGGGTGCCGTTTGTGTGTATAGCCGTGTCTGTGCCTGAGAGTGTGTGCTTATGTGTGTGTATGTGAGTCTGTGTGTGCCGTGTGTGTATACCTGTGTGTCTGTGCCTGAGAGTGCATGCTTGTGTGTTTGTGAGTCTGTGTGTATGTGAGTCTGTGTGTGTGTATACCTTTGTGTCTGTGCCTGAGAGTGTGCGTGTGTGTATGTGAGTCTGTGTGTGTACTGTGTGTGTAAACCCGTGTGTCTGTGCCTCAGAGTGCATGCTTGTATGTGTGTATGTGAGTCTGTGTTTGTTCCGTGTGTGTGTATACCCATGTCGGTGCCTAAGAGTGTGTGCTTGTGTGTGTATGTGAGTCTGTGTGTGAGTTTGTGTGTGTGTGTGTGTGTATACAACTGTGTGTCTGTGCCTGAGAGTATGTGCTTGTGTGTGTATATGTGAGTCTGTGTGTGTGCCGTGTGTGTGTATACCCGTGTTTCTGTGCCTGAGAGTGCGTGCTTGTGAGTCTGTGTGTGTGCCGTGTGTGTTTACCCGTGTGTCTGTGCCTGAGAGTGCGTGATTGTGTGTATGTGAGTCTGTGTGTATATCCGTGTGTCTGTGCCTGAGAATGTGTGTGCCGTGTGTGTGTATACCGTGTGTCTGTGTCTGAGAGTGCGTGCTTGTGTGTGTGTATGTGCGTCTGTGTGTATGTGAGTCTGTGTGTGTGCCGAGTGTGTGTGTGTATACCCGTGTATCTGTGCCTGAGAGTGCGTGCTTGTGTGTGTGTATGTGCGTCTGTGTGTATGTGAGTCTGTGTGTGTGCCGAGTGTGTGTGTGTATACCCGTGTATCTGTGCCTGAGAGTGCGTGCTTGTGTGTGTGTATGTGCGTCTGTGTGTATGTGAGTCTGTGTGTGTGCCGAGTGTGTGTATACCTGTGTATCTGTGCCTGAGAGTGCGTGCTTGTGTGTGTGTATGTGCGTCTGTGTGTATGTGAGTCTGTGTGTGTGCCGAGTGTGTGTGTGTATACCCGTGTATCTGTGCCTGAGAGTGCGTGCTTGTGTGTGTGTATGTGCGTCTGTGTGTATGTGAGTCTGTGTGTGTGCCGAGTGTGTGTGTGTATACCCGTGTATCTGTGCCTGAGAGTGCGTGCTTGTGTGTATGTGAGTCTGTGTGGGTGCTGTGTGTGTATTAATAAAAAACTATTGGGTGCGCCAAGAGAGAACCCTAAAATATGGGGTCTCTCAGTCTAAAAGATAAATGCTTCTACGTTACTTTAAAAGCATGCTCCAAAATAACAAAGTATAGAAAGCTGGTGGCCCAAAAAGAAGAAAAAAAAAAAATATGAATTGATTCAGGTAGAGATTCAAATAAAAAAATTCACTTTACTAGCACATAAAACACATATAGTTAGAAATGCACTTAAAATACACTAAAATAATCATATAATATAATTTAAGCTAACTTGATGTCTATAAAATTAATGCCCGGGACTTTTTGATCGATCTAAAAACAAACGCCTAGATTACGAGTCTTGCGTTAGCCTTAAAAAGCAGCGTTGAGAGGTCCCAACGCTGCTTTTTAACGCCCACTGGTATTACGAGTCTGGCAGGTACAGGTGTACCGCTCACTTTTTTTCCGCGACTCGAGCATACCGCAAATCCCCTTACGTCAATTGCGTATCCTATCTTTTCTTTTCCTACCGGGTAGAAGTGGTCCTCCAGACGGTCAGAAGTCTTCATCTGATCTGGGCAGAAGAGGACCTCCAGACGCCGGCAGAAGTCTTCATCCAGGCGGCATCATCTATCTTCGTCCATCCGGAGCGGAGCGGGTCCATCTTCAAGCCATCCGACGCGGAGCATCCTCTTCCATCCGACGACTAACACTAAATGACGGTACATTTAAGTGACGTCATCCAAGATGGCGTCCCTTCAATTCCGATTGGCTGATAGAATTCTATCAGCCAATCGGAATTAAGGTAGAAAAAATCTTATTGGCTGATGCAATCAGCCAATAGGATTGAAGTACAATCCTATTGGCTTATTGGAACAGCCAATAGAATGCGAGCTCAATCCTATTGGCTGATTGGATCAGCCAATAGGATTTTTTCTACCTTAATTCTGATTGGCTTAGCCCACTCACTGCTTCTCCAATGTGGTCTGTTTGGCCCGTTTCACCTGATCCTAACACCAAGTCAGGAGGAATTTCAGGCGTATATTTGCAATATTTTGTAATTTTATATTTTTTTTATATTTTTTGTATTTTTGTATTTGATTGAATATAGTACAATCAAACAAAAGAAATGACTGGTCATATTATAAGTATATATAGCAAGGGTTTCAGCTAGCGCTACACTAAAACACCTGTATTTTCCTGAGTTCTCACGTGGCATGATATATACATAAAATAATGGTATCGTTTGAATCTGCTGGGTCTGTTGAAACCCCCCCTCCCCAACCCACAATATATAATGTGTGTAGGTTTCTAACTGAAAATTACTTACAGTAGGGCCTATATGTGAGCAGCATTTTTAAAAACTCCAAAACAGCTCAGCACATGGGTGGATGGCTCAGCAGTTAAAAAATGGTTAAAATAAGGATGTTTGGCAAAAGTCACTAACTTATATATATATATATATATATTTATTTTTATTTTTTTCCCTTTTTCTTTCTATAGTTCACACTTTGAAAAGTGTCAGGGCCGGTTAGCTCAGTTGGTTAGAGCGTGGTGCTAATAACGCCAAGGTCGCGGGTTCGATCCCCGTACGGGCCATGTTTTTAAAGGTGGTGTTTATATGGTGAATAACTTCAACAATGTCTACTGGCTTACAAACTACTTCAGGGTCCTCCCACAGACCAGGAAAAAAATGTCAAATGTTTGCTCCACAAAACACTTATCTTTTTAATGCAACATAACTCTTGCACTCTCCAAAATAACTTGTCTTATTAATCACTAAAAATATAGCATTTTATGAGACTTATGGGACTTTGGATTTTTTTTATTTTATTGGTTTTATATCCAGGATTTTGTTTGAGCCAAGCTGAAAGTGAAATAAAAAAAATCATTCTGGTGCATAAAATCTGACTTCAAATAAAGAAGAATGCTTTAACAACAAAAAGAGACCATAGCAGAGGATGGTTTCGATCCATCGGTTATGGGCCCAGCACGCATCCGCTGTGCCACTCTGCTGCTTGCAAATTTAACATAATTGGTATATACTTGTGTGTGTATGTGAATATGTGTGTGTGACTGAGAGTGCATGCTTGTGTGTGTATGTGAGTCTGTGTGTGTGTGTGTATGTGAGTCTGTGCCTGAGAGTGCGTGCTTGTGTGTGTATGTGAGTCTGTGTGTGTGTGAGTCTGTGTGGGTGCCGTGTGTGTATACAATCATGCAAAGGTTCCGGCTAACTGAGAAGAAATGCTCCAACGTAAAATGTACGATCCAAAAAAGTTTATTAATAAACAGTGCACTAAAATATAAATAAAATTATTTATTATTTTTCAAAAATGAATCAAATACTATGCTGCTAGTCTTGGGCATATTGATGGGCACAATTTCAGTACATATCTGTATAATTGACGTTTAGTCTTAGATGCCATCCCTTTGCCCAGAATTGTTTCAGCTTATTTGTATTTTGGAATGTATTGTGTATCTTGTATTCAGTTTCTAGGTAATTTTGTATTTACAGCATTGCTATAACCATAAAGCAAGGGTTGCTATTAATCTTAAACGCATTATAAGCTTAGTTTATATACATGTTGGTATCTGTTGTCTCTTTATATTGAATATACCGTTTTGTCTGAGCTCTTTTTTTGCTTACTATTATGTTTAGTGTAGGGTTATTTCACATGCTTGGGAATTTTATTTTCCATTCAAAAGATTTAATTTTTGGTATCTTTCAGCAGTCTTGTGTCCTGTATTTCACAGTCTAAGTTAAGGTCAACATATTATAACCTGTAATTAAGTTGATATCATTATAACCTGTAGTTAATTTGATAACACTCAGGTGATTTTTAGTTGATTATGTACCTTTAAATAGACTGCAGGCAGACTTATTTGTTAAGCAGTGATCAAGTGCGGTGGTCCTGCATGAAACGCGTCTGCTCTTTGCTGCCGTTTCTGTGACCATTCTTCTGTTCTGCTGAATGGTTATACGCTTTTGTCCTTCTTTTTGTTTTTGGTGCACTGTTTATTTTACGTTGTTGGAGCATTTCTTCTCAGCCGGAATCTTTGTATGATTGTATTCTGCTATGTGACGTCCTGGACGGAGACGCACTTCCTGGCTCCTGTGGATTGCTGTATGCACACGCTGAAGCGACGCTGAAGATACGCAGAAGAGGCCTTTTGGAACACGGAGGTGGTAAGCACCGCTTTTCTCTGTATATATTAGCCGTGTGTGTATACCCATGTGTCTGTGCCTGAGAGTGTGTGCTTGTGTGTGTGTATGTGAGTCTGTGTGGGTGCCGTGTGTGTATACCCATGTGTCTGTGCCTGAGAGTGCGTGCTTGTGTGTGTACGTGAGTCTGTGTGCCGTGTGTGTATACCCATGTGTCTATGCCTGAGAGTGCATGCTTGTGTGTGTGTATGTGAGTCTGTGTGTATGTGAGTCTGTGTGGGTGTCGTGTGTGTATACCCATGTATCTGTGCCTGAGAGTGCGTGCTTGTGTGTGAGTATGTATGTGTGGGTGTGTATACCCGTGTGTCTGTGCCTGAGAGAGCGTGCTTGTGTGTGTGTATGTGAGTTTGTGTGACTCTCTGTGTGTGCGAGTGTGTGTTTGTGAGTCTGTGTGTGTGTGTGGTGAGTCTGTGTGTGTATGTGAGTCTGTGTGTGTGCCGTATGTGTGTGTATATACTTGTGTGTCTGTGCCTGAGAGTGCGTGCTTGTGTGTGTATGTGAGTCTGTGTGGGTGCCATGTGTGTATACCCATGTGCCTGAGAGTGCGTGCTTGTGTGTGTGTATGTGAGTCTGTGTGGGTGCCGTGTGTGTATACCCATGTGCCTGTGCCTGAGAGTGCGTGCTTGTGTGTGTTTATGTGAGTCTGTGTGGGTGCCGTGTGTGTATACCCATATGTCTGTGCCTGAGAGTGCATGCTTGTGTGTGTGTATGTGAGTCTGTGTGGGTGGCCGTGTGTGTATACCCATATGTCTGTGTCTGAGAGTGCGTGCTTGTGTGTGTATGTGAGTCTGTGTGGGTGCCGTGTGTGTATACCCATATGTCTGTGCCTGAGAGTGCGTGCTTGTGTGTGTGTATATGAATCTGTGTGGGTGCTGTGTGTGTATACCCATGTGCCTGTGCCTGAGAGTGCGTGCTTGTGTGTGTGTATGTGAGTCTGTGTGGGTGCCGTGTGTGTATACCCATATGTCTGTGTCTGAGAGTGCGTGCTTGTGTGTGTGTATGTGAGTTTGTGTGACTCTCTGTGTGTGCGAGTGTGTGTTTGTGAGTCTGTGTGTGTGTGTGGTGAGTCTGTGTGTGTATGTGAGTCTGTTTGAGGTGCCGTGAGTGTATACCCATATGCCTGTGCCTGAGAGTGCGTGCTTGTGTGTGTGTATGTGAGTCTGTGTGTATGTGAGTCTGTGTGGGTGTCGTGTGTGTATACCCATGTATCTGTGTCTGAGAGTGCGTGCTTGTGTGTGGGTATGTATGTGTGGGTGTGTATACCCGTGTGTCTGTGCCTGAGAGAGCGTGCTTGTGTGTGTGTATGTGAGTTTGTGTGACTCTCTGTGTGTGCGAGTGTGTGTTTGTGAGTCTGTGTGTGTGTGGTGAGTCTGTGTGTGTATGTGAGTCTGTGTGTGTGCCGTATGTGTGTGTGTTTACTCGTGTGTCTGTGCCTGAGAGTGCGTGCTTGTGTGTGTATGTGAGTCTGTGTGGGTGCCATGTGTGTATACCCATGTGCCTGAGAGTGCGTGCTTGTGTGTGTGTGTATGTGAGTCTGTGTGGGTACCGTGTGTGTATACCCATGTGCCTGTGCCTGAGAGTGCGTGCTTGTGTGTGGGTATGTATGTGTGGGTGTGTATACCCGTGTGTCTGAGAGTGCGTGCTTGTGAGTCTGTGTGGGTGCCATGTGTGTATACCCATGTGCCTGAGAGTGCGTGCTTGTGTGTGTGTATGTGAGTCTGTGTGGGTGCCGTGTGTGTATACCCATGTGCCTGAGAGTGCATGCTTGTGTGTGTGTATGTGATGTGAGAAAAAATAGTTAAAATATACACTTTATTTAACAGTTATGCAAAGACAAACAATTATATCTATAATTGGATCAGATAGGTATAGGTGGGAAATCACCATCCACTTATCTATAATCTTGCGTAACTGATCCAACAGATTTATAAAAACATTTAAAAAGGACTATGTATCCTAAAGTAGCGATGTTAATGAACATAGATAAGAGCAAAATGAGCTAAAGTGAATACAGGGATAAATTCGATCACACAAATCTCACAGACTATGCGCTCAAAGGCGTCCTCCTGCCTGCGTACTGCTGGGATTCAACCCAGTCAGCCGATTGCTAAATAAATTCCCTATAACTAAAAGTCACACACATAACAGGAGTTCACTCTGTTATACTGCATATCAGCAGCATTATATTGTTACAAAATATGCTCAAATAAGCTCTGAAAGGCTTGTATGATTAACATATAGATACAATGTGTCAACAGTTCTCACTGTCTGACACAAACATTCGTAAGCATTTAGTTTGTATCTATAGTGTTTCTTGTTCAATAGTTACCAACAGACACCAATGTTTAAATAGCCTGGTATAGACATTAGTCAAGTGTTCTTAAATGTGCAATGAATCTACAATATACATGCTGTATTTGCTACGATTAAGTTCAAACCGATAAATCATTAAGCATAATTTAGGCTATATGGTAATCTGAGGAGCTAAAGTATAACGAGCCGTTAGTTTAGTTCATAACATGCGCGCCTCTAGGACACGCCCACCGACGCGTTTCGTCACTATAGCGTGACTTCGTTAGTGTGTGTATGTGAGTCTGTGTGGGTGCCGTGTGTGTATATCCATATGTCTGTGCCTGAGAATGCGTGCTTGTGTGTGTATGTGAGTCTGTGTGGGTGCCGTGTGTGTATACCCATATGTCTGTGCCTGAGAGTGCGTGCTTGTGTGTGTGTATGTGAGTCTGTGTGGGTGCCATGTGTGTATACCCATGTGCCTGAGAGTGCGTGCTTGTGTGTGTGTATGTGAGTCTGTGTGGGTGCCGTGTGTTTATACCCATGTGCCTGTGCCTGAGAGTGCGTGCTTGTGTGTATGTGAGTCTGTGTGGGTGCCGTGTGTGTATACCCATATGTCTGTGCCTGAGAGTGCGTGCTTGTGTGTGTGTGTATGTGAGTCTGTGTGGGTGCCGTGTGTGTCTACCCATATGCCTGTGCCTGAGAGTGCGTGCTTGTGTGTGTGTATGTGAGTCTGTGTGGGTGTCGTGTGTGTATACCCATGTGTCTGTGCCTGAGAGTGCGTGCTTGTGTGTGGGTATGTGAGTCTGTGTGGGAGTGTATACCCGTGTGTCTGTGCCTGAGAGAGCGTGCTTGTGTGTGTGTGTGTGTATGTGAGTTTGTGTGAGTCTCTGTGTGTGCGAGTGTGTGTGTGGTGAGCCTGTGTGTGTGTGTATGTATGAACGTGTGTGTGTATTCAGTTTGTCCCCTTGGTTAATTTTAGAGCTAACCTCCCTGAGACTTTTTATTTAAAACCCCCTTTTTCCCCTTTCCTATGCAATTATACATAGGTGATTACTGCCTTGCTTTGGGGAGGAATCAGGTGCATCACTATAAGGATGAGTTTCCTTCTTGACTGGTCTTGCATAACTAGTGCCTTATTGCAAACAAATGGTTACATTATCAGGTGTACAGACATGTATCTCTGAGCAGGTTTGGTAACTTGCATTGATTAAATGTGTGTAACTGACTTATGTTTTAAACTGTGTTTTATTTTAGCTCCTAACTGTCACAGAGGAAATACACAGTGGGCGGGACATACATGGGTGGAGTTAACAATAAGGGGGCAGGGGGGGCCGCTCAGATTTTTTTTGCCCAGGGCCCCACAAATGCTAAGGGTGGCCCTGTTTGTTACATCTAAAATATCACTAACATTCCGGATCTGATTTTAAAAAAGGCAGAGTTTACCATCACTTTAAATGTAAGCACTATTGTAATTTATATTTCATTGAGTGACCCACACAAATGATATATATTTTATTTTTAATCAATAGGCCTAGCAGATATTATAATTTATTTGTAGATCACGGCAAAATTCCATAGAGCTGGATTCAAACTATGCATTATTTTTACCTTACGATATGCTAGAAAACAGAAACAAAAGTATGTTTAAAATGTATAATTTTTTAAAAAGTTTTTAGTAAAAAGCATTAAAAATAGCAAAGTAATCACTGTTGCTGCTGTGATCACCTTACTAAGGGGTTGATCGTAATCCTTGACCTAATTATTATCAAGATTATCCAAATTTGAAAGAGGGGCACAATAGGGCTTTTGGGGGGTTGTAATATAAACTAGAGGTGCCCCTTTGAGGTAGTGTAGAAATAAATAAGCAGGAAAATGTTTTCTCTTATTAGACACTGAAAATATTTAGTCTCTTTACACCACAACATTTTTCTTTCATGATTCGGATAGAGCATGCCTTGTTTATTAAAATTGTAATAAAAATATACATTTTGTTGCTGAGTTCTCACGTGGCATGATATATACATAAAATAATGGCAAGAGTCCATGAGCTAGTGACGTATGGGATATACAATCCTACCAGGAGGGGCAAAGTTTCCCAGACCTCAAAATGCCTATAAATACACCCCTCACCACACCCACAATTTAGTTTAACGAATAGCCAAGTAGTGGGGTGATAAAATAAGGTGGGAAAAGCATACAAAAAGAGGAACTGGAAATAAAGTTGTACTTTTATACAAAAATCATAACCACCAAAAAAAGGGTGGACCTCATGGACTCTTGCCAATATGAAAGAAATTAATTTATCAGGTAAGTTCTTACATAAATTATGTTTTCTTTCATGTAATTGGCAAGAGTCCATGAGCTAGTGACGTATGGGATAGAAATACCCAAGATGTGGAAGTCCACAGAAGAGTCACTAGAGAGGGAGGGATAAAATTAAATCCACAAAAAATAAGTGTTTCTCATATTTTTCACATAAATTTCAAGAATCATAAGCAGAAGAATTAAACTGAAACAGCTGCCTGAAGAACTTTTCTACCAAAGACTGCTTCAGAAGAAGCAAATACATAAAAATTGTAAAATTTTGTAAATGTATGCAAAGAAGACCAAGTTGCTGCTTTGCAAATCTGATCAACCGAAGCTTCATTCTTAAAAGCCCAAGAAGTGGCGACTGATCTAGTAGAATGAGCTGTAATTCTCTGAGGCGGAGACTGACCTGCCTCCAAATAAGCCCTTTGAATCAAAAGCTTTAACCAAGATGCCAAAGAAATGGCAGAGGCTTTCTGACCTTTCCTAGGACCAGAAAAAACAACAAATAGACTAGAAGTCTTCCTGAAATCTTTAGTAGCTTCGACATAAGATTTCAAAGCTCTTACAACATCCAAAGAGTGTAAAGATGTTTCAAGAGTATTCCTAGTATTAGGACACAAGGAAGAAACAATAATTTCCCTACTAATGTTGTTAGAATTCACAACCTTAAGAAGAAATTTAAACGAAGTCCGCAAAACAGCCTTATCCTGATAGAAAATCAGAAAAGAAGACTCACAAGAGAGAGCAGACAATTCAGAAACTCTTCTAGCTGAAGAGATAGCCAAAAGGAACAACACTTTCCAAGAAAGTAGTTTAATATCCAAAGAATGTATAGGCTCAAAAGGAGGAGCCTGCAAAGCCTTCAAAACCAAATTAAGATTTCAAGGAGGAGAGATTGATTTAACAACAGGCTTGATACAAATCAAAGCCTGAACAAAACAGTGAATATCAGGAAGTTTAGCAATCTCTCTATGAAATAAAACAGAAAGAGCAGAGATTTGTCCCTTCAAAGTACTTGCAGACAAACCTTTATCCAAACCATTCTGAAGAAACTGCAAAATCAAGGGAATTCTAATAGAATGCCAAGAGAATTTTTGAGAAAAACACCATGAAATATAGGTTTTCCAAACCCGATAATAAATCTTCCTTGAAACAGACTTACGAGCCTGTAGCATAGTATTATTCACTGAGTCAGAGAAACCTCTATGACTAAGCACTAAGCGTTCAATTTTAATACCTTCAAAGTTAGTGATTTGAGATCCTGAAGGAAAATGCCCCTTGAGACAGAAGGAAGTGGCCAAGGTTGGCAACTGGACATCCGGACAAGATCCGCATACCAAAACCTGTAAGGCCATGCTGGTGTTATCAGAGACACATGCGATTGTTCCATTATGATCTTGGAGATCACCCTTGGGAGAAGAACTAGAGGTGGAAAAATGTAAGCAAGTAGGTAAGACCAAGGAATTGCTAACGCATCCATCATCTCCGCCTGAGGATCCCTGGACCTGGAAAGGTACCTGGGAAGCTTCTTGTTTAGATGGGAAGCCATCAGATCTATTTTGAGAAAACCCCACATCTGTACAATCTGACAAAATACATCTGGATGGAGAGACCACTCCCCTGGATGTAAAGACTGACGACTTCCCAATTGACTACACCTGGGATACATATCACAGAAATTAGACAGGAGTTGAATTCCGCCCAAGAAAGTATTCGAAATACTTCTTTCATCGCTAAAGGACTGCGAGTCCCACCCTGATGATTGACATATTATTATTATTATACTTTATTTATGAAGTGCCAACATATTCCGCAGTGCTGTCCATGGATACAATTCATTTACATAAAACAATACAAGACTTGTAAGAGACAGGACAAAATTTACAAACACATACAGGAGGAATTGAGGGCCCTATTCCCGTGGGAACTTACAATCTAGAATGCCACAGTTGTGATATTGTCTGTCTGAAAATGAATGAATGATTCTCTCTTTAATAGAGGCCAAGCCTGAAGAGCCCTGAAAATAGCACAGAGTTCTAAAATATTGATTGGTAACCTCGCCTCTTGAGGATTCCAAAGACCGAGAGACTTGCATCTGTTGAAATCACAGTCCAGGAAATACGAACAAAAGAAGCCCCTTGAATAATCCAATGATGGTCCAAGCACCAGGACAGAAAGAGTTGAATATTGGGATTTAAGTATATAAATTGTGATATCCGGGTATAATCACTGCACCATTGATTCAGCATGCAAAGCTGCAGAGGTCTCATATGAAAACGAGCAAAGGGGGTTGCGTCCTATGCTGCAGTAATGAGACCTAAAGCTTCCATGCACATAGCCACTGAAGGGAATGATCCAGACTGAAGGTCTGTTACAAACAGAGTCATGGACACTGAATCTATCTGGAAACCTAAAAAGGTGACCCTTGTCTGAGGAATCAAGAAACTCTTTGGTAAATTGATCCTCCAACCCTATTTTTTAAGAAACAACACAAGTTGATTTGTGTGAGATTCTGCTAAATGAAAAGATTGAGCCAGTACCAAGATATCGTCCAAATAAGGATACACTGCAATACCCTGCTCTCTGATTACAGAGAGAAGGGCACCAAAAACCTTTGAAAAGATTCTTGGAACTGTTGCTAGGCCAAATAGAAGAGCAACAAATTGGTAATGCTTGTCTAGAAAAGAGAATCTCAGAAACCAATAGTGGTCCTGTAAGTCTATTGAGGACATGTAATGACCTTGCGGAACAAAAGGCAGAATAGTCCTTATAGTCACCATCTTGAAAGTTGGGACCCTTACAAATTGATTCAAAAACTTCAGATCTAGAACTGGTCTGAAATAATTTTCCTTCTTCGGGACAATGAATAGATTTGAATAAAAACCCAGACCCTGTTCCACAGGTGGAACTGGTACAATTACCCCAGAAAGCTCTAGATCTGAAACACACTTCAGAAAGGCCTGAGCTTTCACAGGATTTGTTAGAACGTGAGAGAGAAAAAATCTTCTCACAGGAGGTCTTATTCTGAAACCTATTCGATACCCCTGAGATACAATATTCTGAATCCAATGATTCTGAACGAAACCTGCCCAAAGGTCTTGAAATAATTTCAATCTTCCCCCCACCAGCAGAACTGGATTGAGGGCCGCACCTTCATGCAGTCTTGGGGGCTGGCTTTGGTTTCTTATAAAGCTTGGATTTATTCCAACTCTAAGAAGCCTTCCAATTGGAGCCAGAGTCCTTAGGGGAAGGAGTGGTTTTCTGTTCTCTATTCTGAAGAAAGGAACGAAACCGATTAGAAGCTTTAGATATACCCTTAGACTTTTTATCTTGGGGCAAATAAACTCCCCTCCAGTAATAGTGGAAATAATAGAATCCAACTGGGAACCAAAGAAATGATTACCCTGAAATGATAGAGATAGTAACCTAGATTCAGATACCATGTCAGCATTCCATGATTTGAGCCATAAAGTTCTTTTAGCTAAAATAGCCAAAGACATAGATTTAACAACAATCTTGATGATATCAAAAATAGCATCACAGATAAAATGATTAGCATGTTGAAGCAAACGAACAATGCTATGCAAATCAGAATCTTTTTCCCCATGTGCTAAGCTATCCAACCAAAATTTGATGCAGACGCAACATCAGCCATGGAAATGGCAGGTCTGAGAATATAGCCAGAATGTAAATAAGCTTTCCTTAGATAAGATTCAATTTCCCTATCTAAAGGATCCTTAAAAGAGGTACTTTCTTCCAAATGAATAGTAGTACACTTAGCAAGAGTAGAAATAGCCCCATCAACCTTAGGGACTTTTCCCCAAAACTCTAACTTAGCTACTGGCAAAGGATTCAACTTTTAAACCTTGAAGAAGGAACAAAAGAAGTACAAAACTTAGACCATTCCTTATCAATCACATCAGAAATAGAATCAGGAACAGGAAAAACCTCAGGAGTAATCACAGGAGGTTTATAGACAGAATTTAAACGTTTACTGGATTTATTATCAAGAGGTCCAGGCTCCTCAATATCCAAAGTTATCAACACTTCTTTTAACAAAGAATGAATATGCTAAATCTTAAAAAGATAAGTTGATTTATAAGTGTCAATGTCTGAAGTAGGATCTTCCGAATCAGAGAGATCCTCATCAGAGGTGGATATATCAGTATGTTGTCGGTCATTACAAATGTCATCAATATTATGAGAAGTTTTAAAAGACCTTTTACACTTATTTGAAGGCGATATAGCAGCCATAGCCTTCTGTATCGCATCAGCAATATAATTTTTCATATCAACAGGGATATCATGTACTTTAGATCTTGAAGGAACAACATATACTGTACTAGCACTAATAGAAACCTTTTTTGCATGCAAAAGCTTATCATGACAACTGTTACATACTACAGCTGGAGATATAATCTCCACTAACTTACAACAGATACACTTAGCTTTGGTAGAACTGTGTTCAGGCAGCATGGTTCCTACAGCAGCTTCTGAGACAGGATCAGATTGAGACATCTTGTAAAATATAAAAGAAAAAATAACATTTAAACAGAAATATCTTATTTCCACATATAGCAGTTTCAGGTTTTCATGGGAAAAAAAATGCTAAAATTGACAAAAACGCAAATAGCATAGCCCTCTGAGCATAAAGAAGGCAAGGAGCATATAGGAAGTGGGGAAAAATAAAACTAAAATTTGTTGGCACCAAGTATGAGGCACGACACAAAAGGAAGTTGAAAACTTTTTAAGCGCCAACAAACATCCGGAAATTACGCAACTCGCGTCATAACAAACACAATTTCGCGCCAAACAACCTGGCGTCAACTAAGACGCAGGAAATGACAAACTTGCGCCTTATTTGCCCGCAAGTTTTCTAAGAAAGAACAAGTCAAATTGGAAAAAAGACTATACCCCAGGTAAGACAAACTTCCTAAAACATGATTCCCATAACGAAACTGCCTGACTGCAAAGGGAAATACACATAGACCTGACTCATGGCAAATATAAGTAAAATACATATATTTAAAACTTTATATGAATACATAAAGCACCAAACCATAGCTGAGAGTGTCTTAAATAATGATACATACTTACCGAAAGACACCCATCCACATATAGCAGATAGCCAAACCTGTACTGAAAACTATCAGCAGAGGTAATGGTATATAAGAGTATATCGTCAATCTGAAAAGGGAGAAAGGAGATGAATCCCTACGACCGATAACAGAGAACCCTTGAAAAGATTTCCTGCGAGGGAAACTATAAAATCAATAGGCAATATTCTCTTCACATCCCTCTGACAAACACTGTACTTTGAGAGGAATTGGGCTTCAGAATGCTTAGAAGCGCTTATCAAGAAATCATAAAAATCAAGCACAAACTTACTTCACCTCCATTGGAGGCAAAGTTTGTAAAACTGAATTGTTGCTGTGGTGAGGGGTGTATTTATAGGCATTTTGAGGTTTGGGAAACTTAGCCCCTCCTGGTAGGATTGTACATCCCATACGTCACTAGCTCATGGACTCTTGCCAATTACATGAAAGAAATGTTTTTTTGCTACAGAAAACACATATTGTCTCTTAGACCCCAAAACACATTTAACTAAACATTTATAAAACATAGTATGAGGCTTACATAACATATTATAATCCTTCAAAAATTTAAAAAAAAAAACGTAAAAAATTTGAAATATATTTAATATTTATATTATATATATTTTTTGCTCTTAATAACCAGCATTTTGTTTGATCCAAACTAAAAGTGAATTGTAAAATGTGCCTTTCAATAAAGAACAATCAAAACAAAAATAAAACATAGCAGAGGATTTTGATTCATCGACCCCTGGGTTATGGGCCCAGCACGCTTCCACTGCGCCACTTTGCTTCAATAAACTACTATGCCTCATACATTTGATGAACACGCATTATATAAAAGAAAAAAAAAACCAGTAATAAAAATGTTTGTTTTGGAGTGCAATCAACGCAAATATAATGATAAAATATATCTATAATACTGAAAAAATAAATAAATAAAGCGCATATCTATAAAATGTAACATTGTAACATGGTAGATGAGGTTGAAAGAAGTAAAAAGTCCATCAAATGTAAAATTCTACCTGATTTGAACAAAATATGAACCAAAATGTATAATAGAAGTAAATTGGAGTGCCCTGAGTCACGAAATGCGTTCTATGATTTTGATGAGCCTACTGGCTTATGCTACATACCATGGATGTTTTTTTACTTTTCACACACTTGTTTGCCTACCTTAGAATTTGTCTATTGGCTAAAAGGTGGTAACGGTACCTCATAAAAAAAAAAAAACTATTGCGAGGGCGGCCAGATGCGTTCAATTTAGGCAGAAGCTCACAGTCAAATAAAGGTGCTTTCTGTCTACATTTTTTATACTTCATGACAGGAAGTCACATTTATTTATAGCACTGGTAAATCCCATACAATTACTTTAACTTTACCGTCCCTTTAAGCTATTTCTGCAAACTAAAGTTATCTTGTAAAAGTGCTTTGTCTGTTTTATTCTCTGTGGCTGATATAAGCTTTCTTTCATGTATTTGTTTTGTGACTTTCTCTTCTCTTGCCTGGTTTGCTCCTTCTGCCCGGCTGTTACAGTTATAGATTGTGAGTGGCACTTTATAAAGCCAGAATCAGTGCAGTTATAAGGACTGTGTGGTCATCATCCTCCTCTCATCTAGAGCTAGCAGGGCATCAGAGTGCCGCAGTCTATTTTAGCTGATGCAAATAGAAGGCAGGTATAGGTATGTCTGTAGGATCATCATGTCTGCCTGGAGGTGTGTTTCCAGAGTTAAATCTTTCAAATTCAAGGCCAGTTGTGTTTTATATTAGTGCTGTGTACTTAGTTTTGTTAAGGCTAATGTGTCATTATATAAAGTATTATAATTACTCCTTTTTTGCTTCCACTGCGTCACTGGTGATTTGCACATATGCCTTGTTTGTTACTTTGATATAAAAAAAAAAAAAAAAGAAAAGATCTGAAAGCATGAGTGGCTTGAAAGAAACTTTGTACACACAATAGATTTCTGCATATTATTTTTCATTAAACAGTGGCCGGTTAGCTCAGTTGGTTAGAGCGTGGTGCTAATAACGCCAAGGTCGCGGGTTCGATCCCCGTACGGGCCATACTTTTAAGTGTTAGGATTCTCTCAAGCATACAACTGCAATGGGACAACCTAATGCGTCCAGTTTTCTTACATGCTTCTTCAGGCCCCTCCCACAAAGCAGGGGGAAAATTGTATTTTTTTTTCTACAAAAAACACATATTGTCTCTTAGACCAAAAAACACATTAAACTGAACATTTATAAGAACATAGTATGAGGCTTACGGATCATATTATCATCCTACAAAATTATTATTTTTTTAAAAACCGTAATGTAATGTAATATTTATATATTTGGGTTTTTTTTGCTCTTAATAAACAGCATTTTGTTTGATCCAAACTAAAAGTGAATTGTAAAATGTAACTTTCAATAAAGAACAATGAGTTCACAAAAAAAAAACACATAGCAGAGGATGGTTTCGATCCATCGACCTCTGGGTTATGGGCCCAGCACGCTTCCGCTGCGCCACTCTGCTCCTTGCATACAAAATCCCTAATAAAAATGCTTGTTTTGGAGTGTAATCAACGCAAATAGAATTATAAAATATATCTATAATACTGAAAAAATAAATAAAGCGCATATATCTATAATGTAACATAGTAACATGGTAGATGAGGTGGAAAGAAGTCAAAAGTCCATCAAATGTAACCTATACAAATCCTACCTGATTTACAATAAAAGCTCCAATTGAGCTTAATACCACTAAAAAGGTGTCCCATTTAACACAAACAATCATATCCCTGAATTATGTTTCTAGATAGAAATGTATTTAACATGGTAGATGAGGTTGAAAGAAGACAAAAGTCCATCAAATTTAACCTATACAAATCCTACCTGATTTACAATAAAATTTCCAATTGAGCCATTTAACATAGGCAATCATATTCCTGAATTCTGTTTCTAGACACTAATGTATTTAAACAATTTTAAAATATATCTAAGGTTGGCATTCACCGCCTCCTTAGGCAATGAGTTCCAAAATTTGAAGTTGCATGAATAAATTCCCCACTGAATTTTGTGTAATTTTAAAATGTATCTAATATTTTTATGTTTCAATATTTTATACCTACTTATTTTACTTCTGTATAAACTACAAGAGGGTGTTAAAAATAATAAAATTTATCTTCTGATTTTTTAGTATTAATTTCTATTGAGCAATATAGGTATAAAATCCTAAATTGTGATATTTAGAAAGGGGAACTGATATTAAATGTGGGACCATATAAAGTGTGATGGAAATATCTGTACTGCTATTTACCATGTATGCGCTAGAAAATGTATTTATTTATTTAGTTAGTTTTATATTTTATAATTAATTGCATTCCCCCATATGAAAGGTACAGTCGAGTCAAAATTTAACATTTGTGATTCAGATAGAAAATACAATTCATTTTAAACAACTTACCATGTTACTTCTATTAGTAAATTTGCTTTGTTCTCTTGGTATCCTTTGCGGAAGAGAATACCTAGTTAGGCTGATAGGAGCTTGCATCTGCATTTAGCAGTATATGATAGCAGATGGCTAAAGAGATGTGGTATGCTCATGAGATCACCTTACTTTGAACAAAATACAAACCAAAATTGATAATAGAAGTAGATTGAAAAATGACCGGAGGCATGAAACGCGTAGGTTCTAGGATTTTGATAAATATACTGGCTTATTATGCTACATACCATGGATGTTTTTTTTACTTTGACTATTAAAAGCTACATTTTAACACATCTGTTTGCCTACCTTAGAATTTGTCTATTGGCTAATACGTGTTAACGGTACCTCATTAAAAAAAAAAAAAAAGACTTTTGCAGAGGGCGGCCAAATAAAGGTGCTTTCTGTCTGCATTTTTAAGCTATTTCTGTTTACACACAAAACATTTCGGCACCTTTTTATTTTTTCTTTCTTTCTTCCTTCCTTCCTAGCAAACAAAGACTGGTTAGCTCAGTTGGTTAGAGTGTGGTGCTAATAATGCCAAGGTTGCGGGTTCGATCCCCATATGGGCCATACTTTTAAATGTTAGGATCCAAACTAAAAGTGAATTGTAAAATGTACCTTTCAATAAAGAACAATGACTTCACAAAAAACAAACCATAGCACAAAATATGAACCAAAATGTATAATAGAAGTAAATTGGAAAGTGCCCTGAGTCACGAAATGCATAGGCTCTATGATTTTGATGAGCCTACTGGCTTATGCTACATACCATGGATGTTTTTTACTTTTCACACACTTGTTTGCCTACCTTAGAATTTGTCTGTTGGCTAAAAGGTGGTAACGGTACCTCATAAAAAAAAAAAAGACTTGCCGAGGGCGGCCAGATGCACTCAGTTTAGGCAGAGGCTCACAGTCAAATAAAGGTGCTTTCTGTCTGCATTTTTTATACTTCATGACAGGAAGTCACATTTATTTATAGCACTGGTAAATCCCATACAATTACTTTAACTTTACCGTCCCTTTAAGCTATTTCTGCAAACTAAAGTTATCTTGTAAAAGTGCTTTGTCTGTTTTATTCTCTGTGGCTGATATAAGCTTTCTTTCATGTATTTGTTTTGTGACTTTCTCTTCTCTTGCCTGGTTTGCTCCTTCTGCCCGGCTGTTACAGTTATAGATTGTGAGTGGCACTTTATAAAGCCAGAATCAGTGCAGTTATAAGGACTGTGTGGTCATCATCCTCCTCTCATCTATAGCTAGCAGGGCATCAGAGTGCCGCAGTCTATTTTAGCTGATGCAAATAGAAGGCAGGTATAGGTATGTCTGTAGGATCATCATGTCTGCCTGGAGGTGTGTTTCCAGAGTTAAATCTTTCAAATTCAAGGCCAGTTGTGTTTTATATTAGTGCTGTGTACTTAGTTTTGTTAAGGCTAATGTGTCATTATATAAAGTATTATCATTACTCCTTTTTTGCTTCCACTGCGTCACTGGTGATTTGCACATGTCTTGTTTGTTACTTTGATATATGGACTTTGTAAAAAAAAAAAAAAAAAGCTCTGAAAGCATGAGTGGCTTGAAAGAAAACTTGTACACACGATAGATTTCTGCATATTTTTTTCCATTAAACAAGGGCCGGTTAGCTCAGTTGGTTAGAGCGTGGTGCTAATAACGCCAAGGTTGTGGGTTCGATCCCCGTACGGGCCATATTTTTAAATGTTAGGATTCTCTCAAGCATACAACTGCAACGGGACAACCTAATGCGTCCTCTTTCCATATATGCTTTTTCAGGCCCCTCCCACAAAGCAGGGGGAAAAAATGTATTTTTGCTACAGAAAACACATATTGTCTCTTAGACCAAAAAACACATTAAACTGAACATTTATAAAACATAGTATGAGGCTTACGGAGCATATTATCATCCTACAAAAAAATAAAAAAAATAAAACGTAAAAAATGAGAAATATATTTTATTTTATAATTATTATTTTTTTTTTTGCTCTTAATAACCAGCATTTTGTTTGATCCAAACTAAAAATGAATTTTAAAATGTAACTTTCAATAAAGAACAATGACTTCACACAAAAAAACTAAACATAGCAGAGGATGGTTTCGATCCATCGACCTCTGGGTTATGGGCCCAGCACGCTTCCGCTGCGCCACTCTGCTTTTCGCATACAACTTTGCTTCATACTTTTGGTGAACATGGATTATATGAAAAGAAAAAATACTAATAAAAATGCTTGTTTTGGAGTGTAATCAACGCAAATAGAATGCCAAAATATATCTACTGAAAAAATAAATAAAGCGCATATATCTATAAAATGTAACATAGTAACATGGTAGATGAGGTTGAAAGAAGACAAAAGTCCATCAAATTTAACCTATACAAATCCTAAATGATTTACAATAAAATTTCCAATTGAGCCATTTAACATAGGCAATCATATTCCTGAATTCTGTTTCTAGACAGTAATGTATTTAAACAATCTTTAAATATATCTAAGGTTGGCATTCACCGCCTCCTTAGGCAATGAGTTCCATAATTTGAAGTTGCATGAATAAATTCCCCACTGAATTTTGTGTAATTTTAAAATGTATCTAATATTTTTATGTTTCAATATTTTATACCTACTTATTTTACTTCTGTATAAACTACAAGAGGGTGTTAAAAATAATACAATTTATCTTCTGATATTTTAATATTAATTTCTATTGAGCAATATAGGTATAAAATCCTAAATTGTGGTATTTAGAAAGGGGAACTGATATTAAATGTGGGACCATATAAAGTGTGATTGAAATAACATAATTTATGTAAGAACTTACCTGATAAATTCATTTCTTTCATATTAGCAAGAGTCCATGAGCTAGTGACGTATGGGATATACATTCCTACCAGGAGGGGCAAAGTTTCCCAAACCTTAAAATGCCTATAAATACACCCCTCACCACACCCACAATTCAGTTTAACGAATAGCCAAGAAGTGGGGTGATAAAAAAGTGCGAAAGCATATAAAATAAGGAATTGGAATAATTGTGCTTTATACAAAAATCATAACCACCACAAAAAAAGGGCGGGCCTCATGGACTCTTGCTAATATGAAAGAAATGAATTTATCAGGTAAGTTCTTACATAAATTATGTTTTCTTTCATGTAATTAGCAAGAGTCCATGAGCTAGTGACGTATGGGATAATGATTACCCAAGATGTGGATCTTTCCACACAAGAGTCACTAGAGAGGGAGGGATAAAATAAAGACAGCCAATTCCTGCTGAAAATAATCCACACCCAAAATAAAGTTTAATGAAAAACATAAGCAGAAGATTCAAACTGAAACCGCTGCCTGAAGTACTTTTCTACCAAAAAACTGCTTCAGAAGAAGAAAATACATCAAAATGGTAGAATTTAGTAAAAGTATGCAAAGAGGACCAAGTTGCTGCTTTGCAAATCTGATCAATCGAAGCTTCATTCCTAAACGCCCAGGAAGTAGAAACTGACCTAGTAGAATGAGCTGTAATCCTCTGAGGCGGAGTTTTACCCGACTCAACATAGGCAAGATGAATTAAAGATTTCAACCAAGATGCCAAAGAAATGGCAGAAGCTTTCTGGCCTTTTCTAGAACCGGAAAAGATAACAAATAAACTAGAAGTCTTTCGGAAAGACTTAGTAGCTTCAACATAATATTTCAAAGCTCTAACAACATCCAAAGAATGCAACGATTTCTCCTTAGAATTCTTAGGATTAGGACATAATGAAGGAACCACAATTTCTCTACTAATGTTGTTGGAATTCACAACTTTAGGTAAAAATTCAAAAGAAGTTCACAACACCGCCTTATCCTGATGAAAAATCAGAAAAGGAGACTCACAAGAAAGAGCAGATAATTCAGAAACTCTTCTGGCAGAAGAGATTGCCAAAAGGAACAAAACTTTCCAAGAAAGTAATTTAATGTCCAATGAATGCATAGGTTCAAACGGAGGAGCTTGAAGAGCCCCCAGAACCAAATTCAAACTCCAAGGAGGAGAAATTGACTTAATGACAGGTTTTATATGAACCAAAGCTTGTACAAAACAATGAATATCAGGAAGAATAGCAATCTTTCTGTGAAAAAGAACAGAAAGAGCAGAGATTTGACCTTTCAAGGAACTTGCGGACAAACCCTTATCTAAACCATCCTGAAGAAACTGTAAAATTCTCGGTATTCTAAAAGAATGCCAAGAAAAATGATGAGAAAGACACCAAGAAATATAAGTCTTCCAGACTCTATAATATATCTCTCTAGATACAGATTTACGCGCCTGTAACATAGTATTAATCACAGAGTCAGAGAAACCTCTTTGACCAAGAATCAAGCGTTCAATCTCCATACCTTTAAATTTAAGGATTTCAGATCCTGATGGAAAAAAGGACCTTGCGACAGAAGGTCTGGTCTTAACGGAAGAGTCCACAGCTGGCAAGAGGCCATCCGGACAAGATCCGCATACCAAAACCTGTGAGGCCATGCTGGAGCTACCAGCAGGACAAACGAGCATTCCTTTAGAATATTGGAGAATACCCTTGGAAGAAGAACTAGAGGCGGAAAGATATAGGCAGGATGACACTTGTAAGGAAGAGATAATGCATCCACTGCCTCCGCCCGAGGATCCCGGGATCCGGACAGATACCAGGGAAGTTTCTTGTTTAGATGAGAAGCCATCAGATCTATTTCTGGGAGTTCCCACATTTGAACAATCTGAGAAAATACCTCTGGGTGAAGAAACCATTCGCCCAGGTGCAACGTTTGGCGACTGAGATAATCCGCTTTCCAATTGTCCATACCTGGGATATGAACCGCAGAGATTAGACAGAAGCTGGATTCCGCCCAAACCAAAATTCGAGATACTTCTTTCATAGCCAGAGGACTGTGAGTCCCTCCTTGATGATTGATGTATGCCACAGTTGTGATATTGTCTATCTGAAAACAAATGAACAACTCTCTCTTCAGAAGAGGCCAAGACTGAAGAGCTCTGAAAATTGCACGGAGTTCCAAAATATTGATCGGAAATCTCACCTCCTGAGATTCCCAAACCCCTTGTGCCGTCAGATACCCCCACACAGCTCCCCAACCTGTAAGACTTGCATCTGTTGAGATTATAGTCCAGGTCGGAAGAACAAAGAAGCCCCCTGAACTAAACGATGGTGATCTGTCCACCATGTCAGAGAGTGTCGTATAATCGGTTTAAAGATATTAATTGAGATATCTTTGAGTAATCCCTGCACCATTGGTTCAGCATACAGAGCTGAAGAGGTCGCATGTGAAAACGAGCAAAGGAGATCGCATCTGATGCGGCAGTCCTAAGACCTAAAATTTCCATGCATAAGGCTACCAAAGGGAATGATTGTGACCGAAGGTTTTGACAAGCTGATATCAATGTTAAACTTCTCTTGTCTGACAAGGACAGAGTCATAGACACTGAATCTATCTAGAAACCTAAAAAGGTTACCCTTGTCTGAGGAATCAATGAACTGATTGGTAAATTGATCCTCCAACCATGAACTTGAAGAAACAACACAAGTCGATTCGTATGAGATTCTTCGAAAATGAGAAGACTGAGCAAGTACCAAGATATCGTCCAAATAAGGAAATACCAAAACCCTGTTCTCTGATTACAGAAAGAAGGGCACCGAGAACCTTTGAAAAAATTTTTTGGAACTGAGGCTAGGCCAAACGGTAGAGCCACAAAACTGGTAATGCTTGTCTAAAAAGAGAATCTCAGACACTAAAAGTGATCTGGATGAATCGGAATATGCAGATACACATCCTGTAAATCTATTGTAGACATATAATGCCCTTGCTAAACAAAAGGCAGGATAGTCCTACAGTAACCATCTTGAATGTTGGTATCTCAATATTGATAGATCCGGAACTGGTCTGAAGGAATTGACCTTCTTTGGTACAATGAAGAGATAAAATAAAACCCCAGCCCCTGTTCCAGAACTGGAACTGGCATAATTACTCCAGCCAACTCTAGATCTGAAACACATTTCAGAAATGCTGAGCCTTTGCTGTGTTAACTGGGACACGGGAAAGAAAAAAATCTCTTAGCAGGAGGCCTTAACTTGAAGCCAATTCTGTACCTTTCTGAAACAATGTTCTGAAACCAGAGATTGAGAACGGAATTGATCCAAATTTCTTTGAAGAAAACGTAATCTGCCCCATACCAGCTGAGCTGGAATAAGGGCCGCACCTTCATGGGTACTTAGGAGCTGGCTATAGGTTTCTATAAGGCTTGGATATATTCCAAACTGGAAATAGTTTCCAAACTGATACCGCTCCTGAGGACGAAGGATCAGGCTTTTGTTCCTTCTTGTGAGGAAAGGAACGAAAATGATTATTAGACCTAAATTTACCTTTGCGGAAGAGAATACCTAGTTAGGCTGATAGGAGCTTGCATCTGCATTTAGCAGTATATGATAGCAGATGGCTAAAGAGATGTGGTATGCTCATGAGATCACCTTACTTTGAACAAAATACAAACCAAAATTGATAATAGAAGTAGATTGAAAAATGACCGGAGGCACGAAACGCGTAGGTTCTAGGATTTTGATAAATATACTGGCTTATTATGCTACATACCATGGATGTTTTTTTTACTTTGACTATTAAAAGCTACATTTTAACACATCTGTTTGCCTACCTTAGAATTTGTCTATTGGCTAATACGTGTTAACGGTACCTCATTAAAAAAAAAAAAAAAAAGACTTTTGCAGAGGGCGGCCAAATAAAGGTGCTTTCTGTCTGCATTTTTAAGCTATTTCTGTTTACACACAAAACATTTCGGCACCTTTTTATTTTTTCTTTCTTTCTTCCTTCCTTCCTAGCAAACAAAGACTGGTTAGCTCAGTTGGTTAGAGTGTGGTGCTAATAATGCCAAGGTTGCGGGTTCGATCCCCATATGGGCCATACTTTTAAATGTTAGGATCCAAACTAAAAGTGAATTGTAAAATGTACCTTTCAATAAAGAACAATGACTTCACAAAAAACAAACCATAGCACAAAATATGAACCAAAATGTATAATAGAAGTAAATTTGAAAGTGCCCTGAGTCACGAAATGCATAGGCTCTATGATTTTGATGAGCCTACTGGCTTATGCTACATACCATGGATGTTTTTTACTTTTCACACACTTGTTTGCCTACCTTAGAATTTGTCTGTTGGCTAAAAGGTGGTAACGGTACCTCATAAAAAAAAAAAAGACTTGCCGAGGGCGGCCAGATGCACTCAGTTTAGGCAGAAGCTCACAGTCAAATAAAGGTGCTTTCTGTCTGCATTTTTTATACTTCATGACAGGAAGTCACATTTATTTATAGCACTGGTAAATCCCATACAATTACTTTAACTTTACCGTCCCTTTAAGCTATTTCTGCAAACTAAAGTTATCTTGTAAAAGTGCTTTGTCTGTTTTATTCTCTGTGGCTGATATAAGCTTTCTTTCATGTATTTGTTTTGTGACTTTCTCTTCTCTTGCCTGGTTTGCTCCTTCTGCCCGGCTGTTACAGTTATAGATTGTGAGTGGCACTTTATAAAGCCAGAATCAGTGCAGTTATAAGGACTGTGTGGTCATCATCCTCCTCTCATCTATAGCTAGCAGGGCATCAGAGTGCCGCAGTCTATTTTAGCTGATGCAAATAGAAGGCAGGTATAGGTATGTCTGTAGGATCATCATGTCTGCCTGGAGGTGTGTTTCCAGAGTTAAATCTTTCAAATTCAAGGCCAGTTGTGTTTTATATTAGTGCTGTGTACTTAGTTTTGTTAAGGCTAATGTGTCATTATATAAAGTATTATCATTACTCCTTTTTTGCTTCCACTGCGTCACTGGTGATTTGCACATGTCTTGTTTGTTACTTTGATATATGGACTTTGTAAAAAAAAAAAAAAAAAGCTCTGAAAGCATGAGTGGCTTGAAAGAAAACTTGTACACACGATAGATTTCTGCATATTTTTTTACATTAAACAAGGGCCGGTTAGCTCAGTTGGTTAGAGCGTGGTGCTAATAACGCCAAGGTCGCGGGTTCGATCCCCGTACGGGCCATATTTTTAAATGTTAGGATTCTCTCAAGCATACAACTGCAACGGGACAACCTAATGCGTCCTCTTTCCATATATGCTTTTTCAGGCCCCTCCCACAAAGCAGGGGGAAAAAATGTATTTTTGCTACAGAAAACACATATTGTCTCTTAGACCAAAAAACACATTAAACTGAACATTTATAAAACATAGTATGAGGCTTACGGAGCATATTATCATCCTACAAAAAAATAAAAAAAATAAAACGTAAAAAATGAGAAATATATTTTATTTTATAATTATTATTTTTTTTTTTGCTCTTAATAACCAGCATTTTGTTTGATCCAAACTAAAAATGAATTTTAAAATGTAACTTTCAATAAAGAACAATGACTTCACACAAAAAAACTAAACATAGCAGAGGATGGTTTCGATCCATCGACCTCTGGGTTATGGGCCCAGCACGCTTCCGCTGTGCCACTCTGCTTTTCGCATACAACTTTGCTTCATACTTTTGGTGAACATGGATTATATGAAAAGAAAAAATACTAATAAAAATGCTTGTTTTGGAGTGTAATCAACGCAAATAGAATGCCAAAATATATCTACTGAAAAAATAAATAAAGCGCATATATCTATAAAATGTAACATAGTAACATGGTAGATGAGGTTGAAAGAAGACAAAAGTCCATCAAATTTAACCTATACAAATCCTAAATGATTTACAATAAAATTTCCAATTGAGCCATTTAACATAGGCAATCATATTCCTGAATTCTGTTTCTAGACAGTAATGTATTTAAACAATCTTTAAATATATCTAAGGTTGGCATTCACCGCCTCCTTAGGCAATGAGTTCCATAATTTGAAGTTGCATGAATAAATTCCCCACTGAATTTTGTGTAATTTTAAAATGTATCTAATATTTTTATGTTTCAATATTTTATACCTACTTATTTTACTTCTGTATAAACTACAAGAGGGTGTTAAAAATAATACAATTTATCTTCTGATATTTTAATATTAATTTCTATTGAGCAATATAGGTATAAAATCCTAAATTGTGGTATTTAGAAAGGGGAACTGATATTAAATGTGGGACCATATAAAGTGTGATTGAAATAACATAATTTATGTAAGAACTTACCTGATAAATTCATTTCTTTCATATTAGCAAGAGTCCATGAGCTAGTGACGTATGGGATATACATTCCTACCAGGAGGGGCAAAGTTTCCCAAACCTTAAAATGCCTATAAATACACCCCTCACCACACCCACAATTCAGTTTAACGAATAGCCAAGAAGTGGGGTGATAAAAAAGTGCGAAAGCATATAAAATAAGGAATTGGAATAATTGTGCTTTATACAAAAATCATAACCACCACAAAAAAAGGGCGGGCCTCATGGACTCTTGCTAATATGAAAGAAATTAATTTATCAGGTAAGTTCTTACATAAATTATGTTTTCTTTCATGTAATTAGCAAGAGTCCATGAGCTAGTGACGTATGGGATAATGATTACCCAAGATGTGGATCTTTCCACACAAGAGTCACTAGAGAGGGAGGGATAAAATAAAGACAGCCAATTCCTGCTGAAAATAATCCACACCCAAAATAAAGTTTAATGAAAAACATAAGCAGAAGATTCAAACTGAAACCGCTGCCTGAAGTACTTTTCTACCAAAAAACTGCTTCAGAAGAAGAAAATACATCAAAATGGTAGAATTTAGTAAAAGTATGCAAAGAGGACCAAGTTGCTGCTTTGCAAATCTGATCAATCGAAGCTTCATTCTTAAACGCCCAGGAAGTAGAAACTGACCTAGTAGAATGAGCTGTAATCCTCTGAGGCGGAGTTTTACCCGACTCAACATAGGCAAGATGAATTAAAGATTTCAACCAAGATGCCAAAGAAATGGCAGAAGCTTTCTGGCCTTTTCTAGAACCGGAAAAGATAACAAATAAACTAGAAGTCTTTCGGAAAGACTTAGTAGCTTCAACATAATATTTCAAAGCTCTAACAACATCCAAAGAATGCAACGATTTCTCCTTAGAATTCTTAGGATTAGGACATAATGAAGGAACCACAATTTCTCTACTAATGTTGTTGGAATTCACAACTTTAGGTAAAAATTCAAAAGAAGTTCGCAACACCGCCTTATCCTGATGAAAAATCAGAAAAGGAGACTCACAAGAAAGAGCAGATAATTCAGAAACTCTTCTGGCAGAAGAGATTGCCAAAAGGAACAAAACTTTCCAAGAAAGTAATTTAATGTCCAATGAATGCATAGGTTCAAACGGAGGAGCTTGAAGAGCCCCCAGAACCAAATTCAAACTCCAAGGAGGAGAAATTGACTTAATGACAGGTTTTATACGAACCAAAGCTTGTACAAAACAATGAATATCAGGAAGAATAGCAATCTTTCTGTGAAAAAGAACAGAAAGAGCAGAGATTTGACCTTTCAAGGAACTTGCGGACAAACCCTTATCTAAACCATCCTGAAGAAACTGTAAAATTCTCGGTATTCTAAAAGAATGCCAAGAAAAATGATGAGAAAGACACCAAGAAATATAAGTCTTCCAGACTCTATAATATATCTCTCTAGATACAGATTTACGCGCCTGTAACATAGTATTAATCACAGAGTCAGAGAAACCTCTTTGACCAAGAATCAAGCGTTCAATCTCCATACCTTTAAATTTAAGGATTTCAGATCCTGATGGAAAAAAGGACCTTGCGACAGAAGGTCTGGTCTTAACGGAAGAGTCCACAGCTGGCAAGAGGCCATCCGGACAAGATCCGCATACCAAAACCTGTGAGGCCATGCTGGAGCTACCAGCAGGACAAACGAGCATTCCTTTAGAATATTGGAGAATACCCTTGGAAGAAGAACTAGAGGCGGAAAGATATAGGCAGGATGACACTTGTAAGGAAGAGATAATGCATCCACTGCCTCCGCCCGAGGATCCCGGGATCCGGACAGATACCAGGGAAGTTTCTTGTTTAGATGAGAAGCCATCAGATCTATTTCTGGGAGTTCCCACATTTGAACAATCTGAGAAAATACCTCTGGGTGAAGAAACCATTCGCCCAGGTGCAACGTTTGGCGACTGAGATAATCCGCTTTCCAATTGTCCATACCTGGGATATGAACCGCAGAGATTAGACAGAAGCTGGATTCCGCCCAAACCAAAATTCGAGATACTTCTTTCATAGCCAGAGGACTGTGAGTCCCTCCTTGATGATTGATGTATGCCACAGTTGTGATATTGTCTATCTGAAAACAAATGAACAACTCTCTCTTCAGAAGAGGCCAAGACTGAAGAGCTCTGAAAATTGCACGGAGTTCCAAAATATTGATCGGAAATCTCACCTCCTGAGATTCCCAAACCCCTTGTGCCGTCAGATACCCCCACACAGCTCCCCAACCTGTAAGACTTGCATCTGTTGAGATTATAGTCCAGGTCGGAAGAACAAAGAAGCCCCCTGAACTAAACGATGGTGATCTGTCCACCATGTCAGAGAGTGTCGTATAATCGGTTTAAAGATATTAATTGAGATATCTTTGAGTAATCCCTGCACCATTGGTTCAGCATACAGAGCTGAAGAGGTCGCATGTGAAAACGAGCAAAGGAGATCGCATCTGATGCGGCAGTCCTAAGACCTAAAATTTCCATGCATAAGGCTACCAAAGGGAATGATTGTGACTGAAGGTTTTGACAAGCTGATATCAATGTTAAACTTCTCTTGTCTGACAAGGACAGAGTCATAGACACTGAATCTATCTAGAAACCTAAAAAGGTTACCCTTGTCTGAGGAATCAATGAACTGATTGGTAAATTGATCCTCCAACCATGAACTTGAAGAAACAACACAAGTCGATTCGTATGAGATTCTTCGAAAATGAGAAGACTGAGCAAGTACCAAGATATCGTCCAAATAAGGAAATACCAAAACCCTGTTCTCTGATTACAGAAAGAAGGGCACCGAGAACCTTTGAAAAAATTTTTTGGAACTGAGGCTAGGCCAAACGGTAGAGCCACAAAACTGGTAATGCTTGTCTAAAAAGAGAATCTCAGACACTAAAAGTGATCTGGATGAATCGGAATATGCAGATACACATCCTGTAAATCTATTGTAGACATATAATGCCCTTGCTAAACAAAAGGCAGGATAGTCCTACAGTAACCATCTTGAATGTTGGTATCTCAATATTGATAGATCCGGAACTGGTCTGAAGGAATTGACCTTCTTTGGTACAATGAAGAGATAAAATAAAACCCCAGCCCCTGTTCCAGAACTGGAACTGGCATAATTACTCCAGCCAACTCTAGATCTGAAACACATTTCAGAAATGCTGAGCCTTTGCTGTGTTAACTGGGACACGGGAAAGAAAAAAATCTCTTAGCAGGAGGCCTTAACTTGAAGCCAATTCTGTACCTTTCTGAAACAATGTTCTGAAACCAGAGATTGAGAACGGAATTGATCCAAATTTCTTTGAAGAAAACGTAATCTGCCCCATACCAGCTGAGCTGGAATAAGGGCCGCACCTTCATGGGTACTTAGGAGCTGGCTATAGGTTTCTATAAG
This sequence comes from Bombina bombina, assembly GCF_027579735.1. NCBI lineage: Eukaryota > Metazoa > Chordata > Amphibia > Anura > Bombinatoridae > Bombina > Bombina bombina. The sequence continues at coordinate 837,673,981 of NC_069500.1, forward strand.
GCTTGGATATATTCCAAACTGGAAATAGTTTCCAAACTGATACCGCTCCTGAGGACGAAGGATCAGGCTTTTGTTCCTTCTTGTGAGGAAAGGAACGAAAATGATTATTAGACCTAAATTTACCTTTGCGGAAGAGAATACCTAGTTAGGCTGATAGGAGCTTGCATCTGCATTTAGCAGTATATGATAGCAGATGGCTAAAGAGATGTGGTATGCTCATGAGATCACCTTACTTTGAACAAAATACAAACCAAAATTGATAATAGAAGTAGATTGAAAAATGACCGGAGGCACGAAACGCGTAGGTTCTAGGATTTTGATAAATATACTGGCTTATTATGCTACATACCATGGATGTTTTTTTTACTTTGACTATTAAAAGCTACATTTTAACACATCTGTTTGCCTACCTTAGAATTTGTCTATTGGCTAATACGTGTTAACGGTACCTCATTAAAAAAAAAAAAAAAAAAAAAGACTTTTGCAGAGGGCGGCCAAATAAAGGTGCTTTCTGTCTGCATTTTTAAGCTATTTCTGTTTACACACAAAACATTTCGGCACCTTTTTATTTTTTCTTTCTTTCTTCCTTCCTTCCTAGCAAACAAAGACTGGTTAGCTCAGTTGGTTAGAGTGTGGTGCTAATAATGCCAAGGTTGTGGGTTCGATCCCCATATGGGCCATACTTTTAAATGTTAGGATCCAAACTAAAAGTGAATTGTAAAATGTACCTTTCAATAAAGAACAATGACTTCACAAAAAACAAACCATAGCACAAAATATGAACCAAAATGTATAATAGAAGTAAATTGGAAAGTGCCCTGAGTCACGAAATGCATAGGCTCTATGATTTTGATGAGCCTACTGGCTTATGCTACATACCATGGATGTTTTTTACTTTTCACACACTTGTTTGCCTACCTTAGAATTTGTCTGTTGGCTAAAAGGTGGTAACGGTACCTCATAAAAAAAAAAAAGACTTGCCGAGGGCGGCCAGATGCACTCAGTTTAGGCAGAAGCTCACAGTCAAATAAAGGTGCTTTCTGTCTGCATTTTTTATACTTCATGACAGGAAGTCACATTTATTTATAGCACTGGTAAATCCCATACAATTACTTTAACTTTACCGTCCCTTTAAGCTATTTCTGCAAACTAAAGTTATCTTGTAAAAGTGCTTTGTCTGTTTTATTCTCTGTGGCTGATATAAGCTTTCTTTCATGTATTTGTTTTGTGACTTTCTCTTCTCTTGCCTGGTTTGCTCCTTCTGCCCGGCTGTTACAGTTATAGATTGTGAGTGGCACTTTATAAAGCCAGAATCAGTGCAGTTATAAGGACTGTGTGGTCATCATCCTCCTCTCATCTATAGCTAGCAGGGCATCAGAGTGCCGCAGTCTATTTTAGCTGATGCAAATAGAAGGCAGGTATAGGTATGTCTGTAGGATCATCATGTCTGCCTGGAGGTGTGTTTCCAGAGTTAAATCTTTCAAATTCAAGGCCAGTTGTGTTTTATATTAGTGCTGTGTACTTAGTTTTGTTAAGGCTAATGTGTCATTATATAAAGTATTATCATTACTCCTTTTTTGCTTCCACTGCGTCACTGGTGATTTGCACATGTCTTGTTTGTTACTTTGATATATGGACTTTGTAAAAAAAAAAAAAAAAAGCTCTGAAAGCATGAGTGGCTTGAAAGAAAACTTGTACACACGATAGATTTCTGCATATTTTTTTCCATTAAACAAGGGCCGGTTAGCTCAGTTGGTTAGAGCGTGGTGCTAATAACGCCAAGGTCGCGGGTTCGATCCCCGTACGGGCCATCTTTTTAAATGTTAGGATTCTCTCAAGCATACAACTGCAACGGGACAACCTAATGCGTCCTCTTTCCATATATGCTTTTTCAGGCCCCTCCCACAAAGCAGGGGGAAAAAATGTATTTTTGCTACAGAAAACACATATTGTCTCTTAGACCAAAAAACACATTAAACTGAACATTTATAAAACATAGTATGAGGCTTACGGAGCATATTATCATCCTACAAAAAAATAAAAAAAATAAAACGTAAAAAATGAGAAATATATTTTATTTTATAATTATTATTTTTTTTTTTTGCTCTTAATAACCAGCATTTTGTTTGATCCAAACTAAAAATGAATTTTAAAATGTAACTTTCAATAAAGAACAATGACTTCACACAAAAAAACTAAACATAGCAGAGGATGGTTTCGATCCATCGACCTCTGGGTTATGGGCCCAGCACGCTTCCGCTGCGCCACTCTGCTTTTCGCATACAACTTTGCTTCATACTTTTGGTGAACATGGATTATATGAAAAGAAAAAATACTAATAAAAATGCTTGTTTTGGAGTGTAATCAACGCAAATAGAATGCCAAAATATATCTACTGAAAAAATAAATAAAGCGCATATATCTATAAAATGTAACATAGTAACATGGTAGATGAGGTTGAAAGAAGACAAAAGTCCATCAAATTTAACCTATACAAATCCTAAATGATTTACAATAAAATTTCCAATTGAGCCATTTAACATAGGCAATCATATTCCTGAATTCTGTTTCTAGACAGTAATGTATTTAAACAATCTTTAAATATATCTAAGGTTGGCATTCACCGCCTCCTTAGGCAATGAGTTCCATAATTTGAAGTTGCATGAATAAATTCCCCACTGAATTTTGTGTAATTTTAAAATGTATCTAATATTTTTATGTTTCAATATTTTATACCTACTTATTTTACTTCTGTATAAACTACAAGAGGGTGTTAAAAATAATACAATTTATCTTCTGATATTTTAATATTAATTTCTATTGAGCAATATAGGTATAAAATCCTAAATTGTGGTATTTAGAAAGGGGAACTGATATTAAATGTGGGACCATATAAAGTGTGATTGAAATAACATAATTTATGTAAGAACTTACCTGATAAATTCATTTCTTTCATATTAGCAAGAGTCCATGAGCTAGTGACGTATGGGATATACATTCCTACCAGGAGGGGCAAAGTTTCCCAAACCTTAAAATGCCTATAAATACACCCCTCACCACACCCACAATTCAGTTTAACGAATAGCCAAGAAGTGGGGTGATAAAAAAGTGCGAAAGCATATAAAATAAGGAATTGGAATAATTGTGCTTTATACAAAAATCATAACCACCACAAAAAAAGGGCGGGCCTCATGGACTCTTGCTAATATGAAAGAAATTAATTTATCAGGTAAGTTCTTACATAAATTATGTTTTCTTTCATGTAATTAGCAAGAGTCCATGAGCTAGTGACGTATGGGATAATGATTACCCAAGATGTGGATCTTTCCACACAAGAGTCACTAGAGAGGGAGGGATAAAATAAAGACAGCCAATTCCTGCTGAAAATAATCCACACCCAAAATAAAGTTTAATGAAAAACATAAGCAGAAGATTCAAACTGAAACCGCTGCCTGAAGTACTTTTCTACCAAAAAACTGCTTCAGAAGAAGAAAATACATCAAAATGGTAGAATTTAGTAAAAGTATGCAAAGAGGACCAAGTTGCTGCTTTGCAAATCTGATCAATCGAAGCTTCATTCCTAAACGCCCAGGAAGTAGAAACTGACCTAGTAGAATGAGCTGTAATCCTCTGAGGCGGAGTTTTACCCGACTCAACATAGGCAAGATGAATTAAAGATTTCAACCAAGATGCCAAAGAAATGGCAGAAGCTTTCTGGCCTTTTCTAGAACCGGAAAAGATAACAAATAAACTAGAAGTCTTTCGGAAAGACTTAGTAGCTTCAACATAATATTTCAAAGCTCTAACAACATCCAAAGAATGCAACGATTTCTCCTTAGAATTCTTAGGATTAGGACATAATGAAGGAACCACAATTTCTCTACTAATGTTGTTGGAATTCACAACTTTAGGTAAAAATTCAAAAGAAGTTCGCAACACCGCCTTATCCTGATGAAAAATCAGAAAAGGAGACTCACAAGAAAGAGCAGATAATTCAGAAACTCTTCTGGCAGAAGAGATTGCCAAAAGGAACAAAACTTTCCAAGAAAGTAATTTAATGTCCAATGAATGCATAGGTTCAAACGGAGGAGCTTGAAGAGCCCCCAGAACCAAATTCAAACTCCAAGGAGGAGAAATTGACTTAATGACAGGTTTTATACGAACCAAAGCTTGTACAAAACAATGAATATCAGGAAGAATAGCAATCTTTCTGTGAAAAAGAACAGAAAGAGCAGAGATTTGACCTTTCAAGGAACTTGCGGACAAACCCTTATCTAAACCATCCTGAAGAAACTGTAAAATTCTCGGTATTCTAAAAGAATGCCAAGAAAAATGATGAGAAAGACACCAAGAAATATAAGTCTTCCAGACTCTATAATATATCTCTCTAGATACAGATTTACGCGCCTGTAACATAGTATTAATCACAGAGTCAGAGAAACCTCTTTGACCAAGAATCAAGCGTTCAATCTCCATACCTTTAAATTTAAGGATTTCAGATCCTGATGGAAAAAAGGACCTTGCGACAGAAGGTCTGGTCTTAACGGAAGAGTCCACAGCTGGCAAGAGGCCATCCGGACAAGATCCGCATACCAAAACCTGTGAGGCCATGCTGGAGCTACCAGCAGGACAAACGAGCATTCCTTTAGAATATTGGAGAATACCCTTGGAAGAAGAACTAGAGGCGGAAAGATATAGGCAGGATGACACTTGTAAGGAAGAGATAATGCATCCACTGCCTCCGCCCGAGGATCCCGGGATCCGGACAGATACCAGGGAAGTTTCTTGTTTAGATGAGAAGCCATCAGATCTATTTCTGGGAGTTCCCACATTTGAACAATCTGAGAAAATACCTCTGGGTGAAGAAACCATTCGCCCAGGTGCAACGTTTGGCGACTGAGATAATCCGCTTTCCAATTGTCCATACCTGGGATATGAACCGCAGAGATTAGACAGAAGCTGGATTCCGCCCAAACCAAAATTCGAGATACTTCTTTCATAGCCAGAGGACTGTGAGTCCCTCCTTGATGATTGATGTATGCCACAGTTGTGATATTGTCTATCTGAAAACAAATGAACAACTCTCTCTTCAGAAGAGGCCAAGACTGAAGAGCTCTGAAAATTGCACGGAGTTCCAAAATATTGATCGGAAATCTCACCTCCTGAGATTCCCAAACCCCTTGTGCCGTCAGATACCCCCACACAGCTCCCCAACCTGTAAGACTTGCATCTGTTGAGATTATAGTCCAGGTCGGAAGAACAAAGAAGCCCCCTGAACTAAACGATGGTGATCTGTCCACCATGTCAGAGAGTGTCGTATAATCGGTTTAAAGATATTAATTGAGATATCTTTGAGTAATCCCTGCACCATTGGTTCAGCATACAGAGCTGAAGAGGTCGCATGTGAAAACGAGCAAAGGAGATCGCATCTGATGCGGCAGTCCTAAGACCTAAAATTTCCATGCATAAGGCTACCAAAGGGAATGATTGTGACTGAAGGTTTTGACAAGCTGATATCAATGTTAAACTTCTCTTGTCTGACAAGGACAGAGTCATAGACACTGAATCTATCTAGAAACCTAAAAAGGTTACCCTTGTCTGAGGAATCAATGAACTGATTGGTAAATTGATCCTCCAACCATGAACTTGAAGAAACAACACAAGTCGATTCGTATGAGATTCTTCGAAAATGAGAAGACTGAGCAAGTACCAAGATATCGTCCAAATAAGGAAATACCAAAACCCTGTTCTCTGATTACAGAAAGAAGGGCACCGAGAACCTTTGAAAAAATTTTTTGGAACTGAGGCTAGGCCAAACGGTAGAGCCACAAAACTGGTAATGCTTGTCTAAAAAGAGAATCTCAGACACTAAAAGTGATCTGGATGAATCGGAATATGCAGATACACATCCTGTAAATCTATTGTAGACATATAATGCCCTTGCTAAACAAAAGGCAGGATAGTCCTACAGTAACCATCTTGAATGGTGGTATCTCAATATTGATAGATCCGGAACTGGTCTGAAGGACTTGACCTTCTTTGGTACAATGAAGAGATAAAATAAAACCCCAGCCCCTGTTCCAGAACTGGAACTGGCATAATTACTCCAGCCAACTCTAGATCTGAAACACATTTCAGAAATGCTGAGCCTTTGCTGTGTTAACTGGGACACGGGAAAGAAAAAAATCTCTTAGCAGGAGGCCTTAACTTGAAGCCAATTCTGTACCTTTCTGAAACAATGTTCTGAAACCAGAGATTGAGAACGGAATTGATCCAAATTTCTTTGAAGAAAACGTAATCTGCCCCATACCAGCTGAGCTGGAATAAGGGCCGCACCTTCATGGGTACTTAGGAGCTGGCTATAGGTTTCTATAAGGCTTGGATATATTCCAAACTGGAAATAGTTTCCAAACTGATACCGCTCCTGAGGACGAAGGATCAGGCTTTTGTTCCTTCTTGTGAGGAAAGGAACGAAAATGATTATTAGACCTAAATTTACCTTTGCGGAAGAGAATACCTAGTTAGGCTGATAGGAGCTTGCATCTGCATTTAGCAGTATATGATAGCAGATGGCTAAAGAGATGTGGTATGCTCATGAGATCACCTTACTTTGAACAAAATACAAACCAAAATTGATAATAGAAGTAGATTGAAAAATGACCGGAGGCACGAAACGCGTAGGTTCTAGGATTTTGATAAATATACTGGCTTATTATGCTACATACCATGGATGTTTTTTTTACTTTGACTATTAAAAGCTACATTTTAACACATCTGTTTGCCTACCTTAGAATTTGTCTATTGGCTAATACGTGTTAACGGTACCTCATTAAAAAAAAAAAAAAAAAAGACTTTTGCAGAGGGCGGCCAAATAAAGGTGCTTTCTGTCTGCATTTTTAAGCTATTTCTGTTTACACACAAAACATTTCGGCACCTTTTTATTTTTTCTTTCTTTCTTCCTTCCTTCCTAGCAAACAAAGACTGGTTAGCTCAGTTGGTTAGAGTGTGGTGCTAATAATGCCAAGGTTGCGGGTTCGATCCCCATATGGGCCATACTTTTAAATGTTAGGATCCAAACTAAAAGTGAATTGTAAAATGTACCTTTCAATAAAGAACAATGACTTCACAAAAAACAAACCATAGCACAAAATATGAACCAAAATGTATAATAGAAGTAAATTGGAAAGTGCCCTGAGTCACGAAATGCATAGGCTCTATGATTTTGATGAGCCTACTGGCTTATGCTACATACCATGGATGTTTTTTACTTTTCACACACTTGTTTGCCTACCTTAGAATTTGTCTGTTGGCTAAAAGGTGGTAACGGTACCTCATAAAAAAAAAAAAAGACTTGCCGAGGGCGGCCAGATGCACTCAGTTTAGGCAGAAGCTCACAGTCAAATAAAGGTGCTTTCTGTCTGCATTTTTTATACTTCATGACAGGAAGTCACATTTATTTATAGCACTGGTAAATCCCATACAATTACTTTAACTTTACCGTCCCTTTAAGCTATTTCTGCAAACTAAAGTTATCTTGTAAAAGTGCTTTGTCTGTTTTATTCTCTGTGGCTGATATAAGCTTTCTTTCATGTATTTGTTTTGTGACTTTCTCTTCTCTTGCCTGGTTTGCTCCTTCTGCCCGGCTGTTACAGTTATAGATTGTGAGTGGCACTTTATAAAGCCAGAATCAGTGCAGTTATAAGGACTGTGTGGTCATCATCCTCCTCTCATCTATAGCTAGCAGGGCATCAGAGTGCCGCAGTCTATTTTAGCTGATGCAAATAGAAGGCAGGTATAGGTATGTCTGTAGGATCATCATGTCTGCCTGGAGGTGTGTTTCCAGAGTTAAATCTTTCAAATTCAAGGCCAGTTGTGTTTTATATTAGTGCTGTGTACTTAGTTTTGTTAAGGCTAATGTGTCATTATATAAAGTATTATCATTACTCCTTTTTTGCTTCCACTGCGTCACTGGTGATTTGCACATGTCTTGTTTGTTACTTTGATATATGGACTTTGTAAAAAAAAAAAAAAAAAGCTCTGAAAGCATGAGTGGCTTGAAAGAAAACTTGTACACACGATAGATTTCTGCATATTTTTTTCCATTAAACAAGGGCCGGTTAGCTCAGTTGGTTAGAGCGTGGTGCTAATAACGCCAAGGTCGCGGGTTCGATCCCCGTACGGGCCATCTTTTTAAATGTTAGGATTCTCTCAAGCATACAACTGCAACGGGACAACCTAATGCGTCCTCTTTCCATATATGCTTTTTCAGGCCCCTCCCACAAAGCAGGGGGAAAAAATGTATTTTTGCTACAGAAAACACATATTGTCTCTTAGACCAAAAAACACATTAAACTGAACATTTATAAAACATAGTATGAGGCTTACGGAGCATATTATCATCCTACAAAAAAATAAAAAAAATAAAACGTAAAAAATGAGAAATATATTTTATTTTATAATTATTATTTTTTTTTTTGCTCTTAATAACCAGCATTTTGTTTGATCCAAACTAAAAATGAATTTTAAAATGTAACTTTCAATAAAGAACAATGACTTCACACAAAAAAACTAAACATAGCAGAGGATGGTTTCGATCCATCGACCTCTGGGTTATGGGCCCAGCACGCTTCCGCTGCGCCACTCTGCTTTTCGCATACAACTTTGCTTCATACTTTTGGTGAACATGGATTATATGAAAAGAAAAAATACTAATAAAAATGCTTGTTTTGGAGTGTAATCAACGCAAATAGAATGCCAAAATATATCTACTGAAAAAATAAATAAAGCGCATATATCTATAAAATGTAACATAGTAACATGGTAGATGAGGTTGAAAGAAGACAAAAGTCCATCAAATTTAACCTATACAAATCCTAAATGATTTACAATAAAATTTCCAATTGAGCCATTTAACATAGGCAATCATATTCCTGAATTCTGTTTCTAGACAGTAATGTATTTAAACAATCTTTAAATATATCTAAGGTTGGCATTCACCGCCTCCTTAGGCAATGAGTTCCATAATTTGAAGTTGCATGAATAAATTCCCCACTGAATTTTGTGTAATTTTAAAATGTATCTAATATTTTTATGTTTCAATATTTTATACCTACTTATTTTACTTCTGTATAAACTACAAGAGGGTGTTAAAAATAATACAATTTATCTTCTGATATTTTAATATTAATTTCTATTGAGCAATATAGGTATAAAATCCTAAATTGTGGTATTTAGAAAGGGGAACTGATATTAAATGTGGGACCATATAAAGTGTGATTGAAATAACATAATTTATGTAAGAACTTACCTGATAAATTCATTTCTTTCATATTAGCAAGAGTCCATGAGCTAGTGACGTATGGGATATACATTCCTACCAGGAGGGGCAAAGTTTCCCAAACCTTAAAATGCCTATAAATACACCCCTCACCACACCCACAATTCAGTTTAACGAATAGCCAAGAAGTGGGGTGATAAAAAAGTGCGAAAGCATATAAAATAAGGAATTGGAATAATTGTGCTTTATACAAAAATCATAACCACCACAAAAAAAGGGCGGGCCTCATGGACTCTTGCTAATATGAAAGAAATGAATTTATCAGGTAAGTTCTTACATAAATTATGTTTTCTTTCATGTAATTAGCAAGAGTCCATGAGCTAGTGACGTATGGGATAATGATTACCCAAGATGTGGATCTTTCCACACAAGAGTCACTAGAGAGGGAGGGATAAAATAAAGACAGCCAATTCCTGCTGAAAATAATCCACACCCAAAATAAAGTTTAATGAAAAACATAAGCAGAAGATTCAAACTGAAACCGCTGCCTGAAGTACTTTTCTACCAAAAAACTGCTTCAGAAGAAGAAAATACATCAAAATGGTAGAATTTAGTAAAAGTATGCAAAGAGGACCAAGTTGCTGCTTTGCAAATCTGATCAATCGAAGCTTCATTCCTAAACGCCCAGGAAGTAGAAACTGACCTAGTAGAATGAGCTGTAATCCTCTGAGGCAGAGTTTTACCTGACTCAACATAGGCAAGATGAATTAAAGATTTCAACCAAGATGCCAAAGAAATGGCAGAAGCTTTCTGGCCTTTTCTAGAACCGGAAAAGATAACAAATAAACTAGAAGTCTTTCGGAAAGACTTAGTAGCTTCAACATAATATTTCAAAGCTCTAACAACATCCAAAGAATGCAACGATTTCTCCTTAGAATTCTTAGGATTAGGACATAATGAAGGAACCACAATTTCTCTACTAATGTTGTTGGAATTCACAACTTTAGGTAAAAATTCAAAAGAAGTTCGCAACACCGCCTTATCCTGATGAAAAATCAGAAAAGGAGACTCACAAGAAAGAGCAGATAATTCAGAAACTCTTCTGGCAGAAGAGATTGCCAAAAGGAACAAAACTTTCCAAGAAAGTAATTTAATGTCCAATGAATGCATAGGTTCAAACGGAGGAGCTTGAAGAGCCCCCAGAACCAAATTCAAACTCCAAGGAGGAGAAATTGACTTAATGACAGGTTTTATACGAACCAAAGCTTGTACAAAACAATGAATATCAGGAAGAATAGCAATCTTTCTGTGAAAAAGAACAGAAAGAGCAGAGATTTGACCTTTCAAGGAACTTGCGGACAAACCCTTATCTAAACCATCCTGAAGAAACTGTAAAATTCTCGGTATTCTAAAAGAATGCCAAGAAAAATGATGAGAAAGACACCAAGAAATATAAGTCTTCCAGACTCTATAATATATCTCTCTAGATACAGATTTACGCGCCTGTAACATAGTATTAATCACAGAGTCAGAGAAACCTCTTTGACCAAGAATCAAGCGTTCAATCTCCATACCTTTAAATTTAAGGATTTCAGATCCTGATGGAAAAAAGGACCTTGCGACAGAAGGTCTGGTCTTAACGGAAGAGTCCACAGCTGGCAAGAGGCCATCCGGACAAGATCCGCATACCAAAACCTGTGAGGCCATGCTGGAGCTACCAGCAGGACAAACGAGCATTCCTTTAGAATATTGGAGAATACCCTTGGAAGAAGAACTAGAGGCGGAAAGATATAGGCAGGATGACACTTGTAAGGAAGAGATAATGCATCCACTGCCTCCGCCCGAGGATCCCGGGATCCGGACAGATACCAGGGAAGTTTCTTGTTTAGATGAGAAGCCATCAGATCTATTTCTGGGAGTTCCCACATTTGAACAATCTGAGAAAATACCTCTGGGTGAAGAAACCATTCGCCCAGGTGCAACGTTTGGCGACTGAGATAATCCGCTTTCCAATTGTCCATACCTGGGATATGAACCGCAGAGATTAGACAGAAGCTGGATTCCGCCCAAACCAAAATTCGAGATACTTCTTTCATAGCCAGAGGACTGTGAGTCCCTCCTTGATGATTGATGTATGCCACAGTTGTGATATTGTCTATCTGAAAACAAATGAACAACTCTCTCTTCAGAAGAGGCCAAGACTGAAGAGCTCTGAAAATTGCACGGAGTTCCAAAATATTGATCGGAAATCTCACCTCCTGAGATTCCCAAACCCCTTGTGCCGTCAGATACCCCCACACAGCTCCCCAACCTGTAAGACTTGCATCTGTTGAGATTATAGTCCAGGTCGGAAGAACAAAGAAGCCCCCTGAACTAAACGATGGTGATCTGTCCACCATGTCAGAGAGTGTCGTATAATCGGTTTAAAGATATTAATTGAGATATCTTTGAGTAATCCCTGCACCATTGGTTCAGCATACAGAGCTGAAGAGGTCGCATGTGAAAACGAGCAAAGGAGATCGCATCTGATGCGGCAGTCCTAAGACCTAAAATTTCCATGCATAAGGCTACCAAAGGGAATGATTGTGACTGAAGGTTTTGACAAGCTGATATCAATGTTAAACTTCTCTTGTCTGACAAGGACAGAGTCATAGACACTGAATCTATCTAGAAACCTAAAAAGGTTACCCTTGTCTGAGGAATCAATGAACTGATTGGTAAATTGATCCTCCAACCATGAACTTGAAGAAACAACACAAGTCGATTCGTATGAGATTCTTCGAAAATGAGAAGACTGAGCAAGTACCAAGATATCGTCCAAATAAGGAAATACCAAAACCCTGTTCTCTGATTACAGAAAGAAGGGCACCGAGAACCTTTGAAAAAATTTTTTGGAACTGAGGCTAGGCCAAACGGTAGAGCCACAAAACTGGTAATGCTTGTCTAAAAAGAGAATCTCAGACACTAAAAGTGATCTGGATGATACACATCCTGTAAATCTATTGTAGACATATAATGCCCTTGCTAAACAAAAGGCAGGATAGTCCTACAGTAACCATCTTGAATGTTGGTATCTCAATATTGATAGATCCGGAACTGGTCTGAAGGAATTGACCTTCTTTGGTACAATGAAGAGATAAAATAAAACCCCAGCCCCTGTTCCAGAACTGGAACTGGCATAATTACTCCAGCCAACTCTAGATCTGAAACACATTTCAGAAATGCTGAGCCTTTGCTGTGTTAACTGGGACACGGGAAAGAAAAAAATCTCTTAGCAGGAGGCCTTAACTTGAAGCCAATTCTGTACCTTTCTGAAACAATGTTCTGAAACCAGAGATTGAGAACGGAATTGATCCAAATTTCTTTGAAGAAAACGTAATCTGCCCCATACCAGCTGAGCTGGAATAAGGGCCGCACCTTCATGGGTACTTAGGAGCTGGCTATAGGTTTCTATAAGGCTTGGATATATTCCAAACTGGAAATAGTTTCCAAACTGATACCGCTCCTGAGGACGAAGGATCAGGCTTTTGTTCCTTCTTGTGAGGAAAGGAACGAAAATGATTATTAGACCTAAATTTACCTTAGATTTTTTATCCTTTGGTAAAAAAGTTCCCTTCCTTCCAGAAACAGTTGAGATAATAATTTATTACCCTGGAAAGAAAGGGAAAGCAAAGTTGACTTAGAAGACATATCAGCATTCCAAGTTTAATCCATAAAGCTTTTCTAGCTAAAATAGCTAGAGACATATACCTGACATCAACTCTAATGATATCAAAAGATGGTGGCACCAATAAAATTATTAGCATGTTATAGAATAATAATAATGCTATAAAATTATGATCTGTTACTTGTTGCGCTAAAGCTTCTAACCAAAAAGTTGAAGCTGCAGCAACATCCGCTAAAAAAATAGCAGGTCTAAGAAGATTACCTGAACATAAGTAAGCTTTTCTTAGAAAAGATTCAATTTTCCTATCTAAAGGATCCTTAAATGAAGTACTATCTGCCGTAGGAATAGTAGTACATTTAGCAGGAGTAGAGACAGCCCCATAACCTTAGGGATTTTGTCCCAAAAAAACTCTAATCTGTCAGATGGCACAGGATATAATTGCTTAAACGTTTAGAAGGAGTAAAAGAATTACCCAAATTATTCCATTCCCTGGAAATTACTTCAGAAATAGCATCAGGGAGAGAAAACACTTCTGGAATAACTACAGGAGATTTAAAAACCTTATTTAAACGTTTAGATTTAGTATCAAGAGGACCAGAATCCTCTATTTCTAATGCAATTAATACTTCTTTAAATAAAGAACCATTATCAGTATCAGAATGATGATGTTCATTTAAAAATTCATCTGAAAAAAGAGAAGTTTTAAAAGACTTTTATGTAAACTAGAAGGAGAAATAACAGACATAGCCTTCTTAATGGATTTAAAAAATAAAATCTCTTATGTTTATCAGGAACACTCTGAAAATTAGATGTTGACGGAACAGCAACAGGTAATGTAACAGTACTAAAGGAAATTTTATCTGCATTAATAAGTTTGTCATGACATGCAATACAAACAACAGCTGAAGAAACAGATACCAAAAATTTATAGCAGATACACTTAGCTTGGTAGCTCCAGCACTGGGCAGTGATTTTCCTGAAGTATCTTCTGACTCAGTTGCAACGTGGAACATCTTGCAATATGTAATAGAAAAAACAACATATAAAGCAAAATTGATCAAATTCCTTAAATGACAGTTTCAAGAATGGGAAAAAAATGCCAGTGAACAAGCTTCTAGCAACCAGAAGCAATAAATAATGAGACTTAAATAATGTGGAGACAAAAGCGACGCCCATATTTTTTTAGCGCCAAATAAGACGCCCACATTATTTGGCGCCTAAATGCTTTTGGCGCCAAAAATGACGCCACATCCGGAACGCCGACATCTTTGGCGCAAAAGAACGTCAAAAAAATGACGCAACTTCCGGCGACACGTATGACGCCGGAAACAGAAAAGATTTTTTGCGCCAAAAAAGTCTGCGCCAAGAATGACGCAATAAAATGAAGCATTTTCAGCCCCCGCGAGCCTAACAGCCCACAGGGAAAAAGTCAAATTTTTTAAGGTAAGAAAAAATGATTGATTCAAATGCATTATCCCAAATATGAAACTGACTGTCTGAAAAAAAGGAATGTTGAACATCCTGAGTCAAGGCAAATAAATGTTTGAATACATATATTTAGAACTTTATAAAAAAGTGCCCAACCATAGCTTTAGAGTGTCAAAGAAAATAAGACTTACTTACCCCAGGACACTCATCTACATGTTTGTAGAAAGCCAAACCAGTACTGAAACGAAAATCAGCAGAGGTAATGGTATATATATAAGAGTATATCGTCGATCTGAAAAGGGAGGTAAGAGATGAATCTCCACGACCGATAACAGAGAACCTATGAAATAGACCCCGTAGAAGGAGATCATTGAATTCAAATAGGCAATACTCTCCTCACATCCCTCTGACATTCACTGCACGCTGAGAGGAAAACCGGGCCCCAACTTGCTGCGGAGCGCATATCAACGTAGAATCTAGCACAAACTTACTTCACCACCTCCATAGGAGGCAAAGTTTGTAAAACTGAATTGTGGGTGTGGTGAGGGGTGTATTTATAGGCATTTTAAGGTTTGGGAAACTTTGCCCCTCCTGGTAGGAATGTATATCCCATACGTCACTAGCTCATGGACTCTTGCTAATTACATGAAAGAAATCTGTACTGCTATTTACCATGTAGGCTCTAGAAAATGAAACAAAAATGTATTTATTTATTTAGTTATTTTTATATTTTATAATTCATTGCATTTCCCCTTATGAAAGGTACAGTCGAGTCGGTTGGTTAGAGCATGGTGTTAATAACGCCAAGGTCACGGGTTCGATCCCCATACGGGCCATACTTTTAAATGTTAGGATTCTCTCAAGCATACAACTGCAACGGGACAACCTAATGCGTCCTCTTTCCATATATGCTTTTTCAGACCCCTACCACAAAGCAGGGGGAAAAAAATGTATTTTTGCTACAGAAAACACATATTGTCTCTTAGACCAAAAAACACATTAAACTGAACATTTATAAAACATAGTATGAGGCTTACGGATCATATTATCATCCTACAAAAAAATAAAACGTAAAAAATGAGAAATATATTTTATTTTATAATTAATTTTTTTTTTTTGCTCTTAATAACCAGCATTTTGTTTGATCCAAACTAAAAATGAATTTTAAAATGTAACTTTCAATAAAGAACAATGACTTCACACAAAAAAACAAAACATAGCAGAGGATGGTTTCGATCCATCGACCTCTGGGTCATGGGCCCTAGAACAGAAACAGATATCTAGATCTGCTGAGGAGCTCACATATCCGGGCAGAAGCGACGGATGAGACCACCCGTAACCACATGTCTGTTAGACAGCCAGACTAACCCTCAGGCTAAGAACTAAAGGTGAAGACCCTGTCAAACTCCATAATAAGGAGCGCCCATAATGGAGACCAACCACAAAAATGAGTTGCAGCACAAAAAAGGAGCAATCAGGTACCCTAATGCCTGCCCCTGACAGACTGAGTCAAATCCGAAGAGGTGACATAGTTGAAGGGAACAAGGAAGAATAAACTCCTCAGCACCGAAAAGATCCAGAGATCTACTGAAGAATCCCTGACCACGATCCCCTAAGGGCAAGACTAGCATAAGCACGAACACCCAGAGAACCTAGATCGGATTTTACCAAAGGTACAGATCCGTCAAAAGGACACACCAAAGGAGAGTCCCTCAACCTCCTGGTGAACTCTCTGAGTCAGAAAAAGGATACTTCAGAAAGAACCCAACTGGTAAAACTCAGAAGACCAGGTCCTCAGAGTAGAAAGAGTGACCTAAGCTCTTAAGAAAACAGAAGGAATCTCAGAAGACACTCTCCCACTTCCATGGAAGTGATAAGACAAACTGCCCCAGTAGACCAAAGGTAAGTTTCCCATAAAAAGAAAAGATATAACGCATACTGGCAACCGGAGCGGATTAACCAGAAATCTATGGAAATCTGGAGATAGATAGCAACATGCCAAGCCAAAATTCGGACTGATAAACATCCCCACCCACAGTACCAACGAAGGACTGAAGTAAAACAGGGCAAGCCTATAGAGTATTGGTACTCAAAAGGCCTAGGAGACTTCCTGTCTGAAATTCAAAAAGATTCAAGAACCACCCTGGAGCCTACTCCAGGAACTCCATCTCAAAACCAAATGGAAAGGACAAAAGAGATTCATTAAAACTCCTAGCAGGCTCTGGAGAAACCAGAACTGCCAAAATATAGGAACAACCAGAACCCAGAAAACCAGGATACTGTATGAAAACCCCTTAGATCCCAAAAATCTAGAATCAGAACGAGGTTACTGTAAACAATACCCTAAAAAACTGATTTCGTCAACATGATGATAGGAAAATATCCATCCCCCTGATAAGGGAAGAGAGAACCGTATATAAACCCTCAAGAGGAAGAAGAAATATGCTCTATGTGACAGACTTCCCCGCTACCCCGAATGGGTAGCGCCATCGACCGGGTCCTTCCTCTGCCTAGAACAAGTGGCTATGTAGCCCAGGAAAGTGATTTCTATGTAGCCCAGGAAAGTGATTTTAGCTGGAGCTCACCCAAATAACTAGACAGACTAGCCTTCAGGTGAACAAGAACTGATTTTATTGAGAACACACACTCCTTTTATACACACATCTCATCTTGATAACACAAAGGACAATCCCACAATTTTCCCGCCATTCCCGCCCCTCCAGACAGCCCGGCACCTCCATAGGAGCCACAGTCTCACATAATCCCAATACTTAGGGGTGGTGGTTTCGGGTGATCCCGGTGGAGTGGCCACAGTCCAAAAATCAGCATGATTCGTTACTGGGGACCGGAGTTACAGTCCGTTGAAGTTATGGGGTTATGGGTGTCCAAAACCCCCAGTTCCCAAAGGAGCTCCCCTCTGATAATTGCCACAGCTCTTGTCCTCCTTAGGGGCTACCAATCCCCAAAAGAGCGGAGCTCTGGGGCAAAGGGCTGCTGGAGCGACCAGGGGTAAATTTAGCAGGTGTCCTGGGTGTCATTTTAAAGCGCTCGGTCCCCAGATGCCACAGTCCAAAAATCAGCATGATTCGTTACTGGGGACCGGAGTTACAGTCCGTTGAAGTTATGGGGTTAGGGGTGTCCAAAACCCCCAGTTCCCAAAGGAGCTCCCCTCTGATAATTGCCACAGCTCTTGTCCTCCTTAGGGGCTACCAATCCCCAAAAGAGCGGAGCTCTGGGGCAAAGGGCTGCTGGAGCGACCAGGGGTAAAGTTCGCGGGTGTCCTGTGGACGACCGGGAGTTCCAGGAGCCCGGCCAGCCTGAGAGGAGTGAGGCGGGTGTCTGTTGTGAGGCGGCCGACCGGGAGTTCCAGAAGCCCGGCCAGCCTAGGAGGGTTTTCCTGGTCATACACCAAACAAAAGCTTCCAGAGATTGTGGTTGCTCTGAGGAGCCCAAAACCACTGAGAAACAGCTGGGGTGAAGTCTATAGGGGGGGCAAGGGTTCAGCCCCTGCAGCCCAGTATCCGTGACAACTCCCCCCCTCCAGTTCGGCAGACCCGGCTAGATCCACACACAGGTCGGCCTGGGGATGTCCGAGGAGTTTATGCCACTTCAGTCCGCCGGGAAAGTCCGTCAGCATTCCCATTGCTCTTTCCCGGTCGGTACTGGATGTCAAAGTTAAATGGCTGCAGGGCTAGGCTCCACCTCAACAGTCTCCCGTTGTCCCCCGAAACACGGTTGAGCCATACTAGGGGGTTGTGGTCAGTAAGGACGGTGAAGGGTCTCCCATATATGTAGGGCTGCAACTTCTTCAAAGCCCATACCAGCGCCAGACACTCCTTCTCAACCGCCGCGTAGCCTACTTCTCGGGTTAGCAGTTTGCGACTGATGTAGGCAATGGGGTTGTCCTGTCCTTTATTGTCCGCCTGACTTAGTATGGCCCCCAACCGAACATGGAGGCATCTGTGTGGACAGAAAACCGTTTGGCTGGGTTAGGAACGGCCAGTACTGGGGCAGAGATTAAGGTAGACTTAAGACTCTGGAAGGCTTTTTCACACTTGGGGGACCACAGGACCAGTCGGGGATGTCGTTTACGGGTCAGGTCAGTCAGGGGTTTGGCGAGTGTGCTGTAATTAGGGACGAACCTCCGGTAGTAGCCTGCAGTACACAGAAAGGCAAGGACTTGGGTTTTGGTCCTGGGGGTGGGCCAGTTAGCCACTGCCTCGACTTTGGCCGGCTCGGGTCACTGCTTACCGCAGCCGACTCGGTGGCCTAAGTACTGAACTTCTGAGTGCCCAATGGTACACTTATCTGGCTTCAAGGTTAGGCCGGCGGCTCGAAGACGATCTAAGACGACGCCTAGGTGGACCAGATGGTCCTCCCAGGTCTCGCTATAGATGGCGATGTCATCCAGGTTTGCACAGGCATAGTCCTGGAGGCCATCCAACAGGCGGTCTACCATTCTTTGGAAAGTGGCTGGGGCGTTCTTCATTCCAAACGGCATGACCTTAAACTGGTATAAGCCAAAGGGAGTGATGAAGGCAGACTTGGGGACGGACTCAGGGCCGAGGGGGATTTGCCAATAACCCTTGCATAGGTCGAGGGTGGTCAGGAATAGTGATGTTGCGAATTGTTCGCCGGCGAATAGTTCCCAGCGAACATAGCATGCTCGCGTTCGCCGCAGCGGACGAACATATGCGATGTTCGATCCGCCCCCTATTCATCATCATTGAGTAATACTTTGACCCTGTACCTCACAGTCAGCAGGCACATTCCATGCCAATCAGCAGCAGACCCTCCCTCCCAGACCCTCCTACCTCCTGGACAGCATCCATTTTAGATTCATTCGGAAGCTGCATTGTTAGTGAAAGGAGGGACAGTGTAGCTGCTGCTGATTTAGTAGGGAAATCTATAGCTAGGCTAGTGTATTCAGTGTCCACTACAGTCCTGAAGGACTCATCTGATCTCTGCTGTAAGGACAGCACCCCAAAAAGCCCTTTTTAGGGCTGCTTTTTTTTTTTCCTGTGTAATCTAATTGCAGTTGCCTGCCTGCCAGCGTGTGTCAGGCTCACAGCGTATACTGTGCCCACTTGCCCAGTGCCACCACTCATATCTGGTGTAACAGTAGTGTAGATTTAAAAAAAACAAACACTTTTTTGACTGTGTTAAATAATAGCAGTCAGTTTCTTTCACACGTGTGCGTTTAAGTGCCTGCCTACCAGGGCACAGTATCACCCCAGTGCAACTCATATCTGGTGTAATAGTAGTGTAGATTTAAAAAAAAAAAAAAAACTTTTTTGACTGTGTTAAATAATAGCAGTCAGTTTCCTTCACACGTGTGCGTTTAAGTGCCTGCCTGCCAGGGCACAGTGTCACCCCAGTGCAACTCATATCTGGTGTAACAGTAGTGTAGATTTAAAAAAAACAACACTTTTTTGACTGTGTTAAATAATAGCAGTGAGTTTCCTTCACAAGTGTGCGTTTAAGTGCCTGCCTGCCAGGGCACAGTGTCACCCCAGTGCAACTCATATCTTGTGTAACAGTAGTGTAGATTTTAAAAAAAAACAACACTTTTTTGACTGTGTTAAATAATAGCAGTCAGTTTCCTTCACACGTGTGCGTTTCAGTGCCTGCCTGCCAGGGCACAGTGTCACCCCAGTGCAACTCATATCTGGTGTAACAGTAGTGTACATACCTGATGTTTTAAAGCACGTTATTCCAAACAATTTAGGAATGTTAGGTGATTTATGCCCTTTATGGATTAAAACCAGACTCTGCATCAACTATGTAATTTTCCATGGGAGTTTTGCCATGGATCCCCCTCCGGCATGCCACAGTCCAGGAGTTAGTACCCTTGAAACAACTTTTCCATCACTATTGTGGCCAGAAAGAGTCCCTGTGGGTTTTAAAATTCGCCTGCCTACTGAAGTCTATGGCGGTTCGCCCAGTTCGCCCATTCGCGAACAGTTGCGGAAGTTCGCGTCCGCCGTTCGCGAACGCAAAATTTTAGGTTTGCGACATCACTAGTCAGGAAGTGGCCCTGGGCAATTAGATCTAACAGGTCATCTACTCGGGACATGGGATAGGCATCAGTGCTGGTTCTGTCGTTGAGTCTACGGTAGTCAACGCAGAAATGGGTAGTTCCGTCCTTCTTTGGTACTAACACTACCGGGGAGGCCCAGGGACTGTTGGACGGTTCAATGACACCGAGGTGCATACTGTCCCTGACGGCCTCTGGGACCCTGTAGGCAGCCTGTCGACAGTAGAGAACATGTCACTTCTTTGTTCCAAGAGTCGCCGGACCTGCCTTCTCTGTCCGGGCTCTAACCTATCGTCTAGGGATATGTCATCCACCCCCTGGGGGGTGTCAGTAGGTCTGGGAAGCTCTGGCATTGGAAGACTTTCAGCGTTTTCCACTGCCGGCACACAGATAGCGGCCACATCTCTAGGTCTCTCTATGTATGCCTTTAACATGTTCACATGAAAGGTCCGACGGATCCTTTCATGTGAACACTTCGCTACCAGGTATGTGGTGTTGTTCAGTTGTTCCACAACCCGGTAAGGTCCTTGCCAAGAGGCCTGTAGCTTGTCGGTTTTGACAGGCTTCAGAGCGAGGACCTTCTGTCCCACAATCAGGGTTCGGGTACGGGCATTGCGATCGTACAATCGCTTCTGCCTGTGCTGAGTGGCTTGAAGGTTCTCACGTACCTGGGCAGCCAGGTCCTTCAGCCGGTCTCTGAGCTGGAGTACGTACTCCACAACAGAGTGCTGTTCCCCCCCGGTGGCTCCCTCCCAGTGGGTTCGTACCAAATCTAGTGGGCCCCTAACCTTTCGACCATATAGAAGTTCAAAGGGGGAAAAACCGGTGGATTCCTGAGGCACCTCTCGATATGCAAAGAGGAGGTGCGGCAGGAATCTCTCCCAGTCCTTGTGAGTGGCCGAGAACATCCGAAGCAGTTGCTTTAGGGTCCCGTTAAACCTCTCACACAGCCCATTCAGCTGGGGATGGTAAGGGGCGCTGTGCAGGGGTTTAATCCCGCACAACTCCCAGAGTTGTTGAGTGATTTCCGCAGTGAACTGTGTTCCCTGATCGGAAACCACTTCCAGAGGGAAGCCTACCCTGGTGAATATCCGGAGCATCGCATCTGCTATGGTCTCCGCCGTGATATTGGCCAAGGGGATTGCCTCGGGGTATCGGGGGGCATAGTCCACCACTGTAAGGATGTATTTCTTCCCTGATGGGCTGGGCCGAGCTAATAGCCCCACAATGTCTACTGCCACTCGGCTAAAGGGTTCCTCAATAATGGGCAGGGGATGGAGGGGGGCTTTCGTATGATCACCTGTCTTTCCTACCTTCTGGCAAACCTCACAGAATTTACAGTATTCCTTAATATCGGCTGTAATGCCTGGCCAGAAGAAGGTTTGAGTCAAGCGGTGGTGGGTCCTTTGCTTTCCTAAGTGGCCGGCTAAGTGGATGTCATGCCCTATGTTCAGTAGGTTGGACCGAAACTTCTTCGGTACAACCAGCTGGCGTTTGGGCACCGGTCCTTTTCTCCTCTTGGAGATCTGGTACAGGAGCTCTCCCTCCCACTGGAATCGTTCGTCTCCGGGGCCCTGGGGGTCAGCACCTACTCGGTCTCGGTAAGGGGCTAGGGTCGGGTCGCTCAAGGTTTCTTTGGCAAAGTCAGAGGGGGTCGCCCAGAAGGGGGTGTCAGTAAGTTCAGGGTTAGTGGGGACGGGTAGTCAGGGAAAGGTAGGTGTCGGGGTGGTAGATCTTACCTGGCTCCCCAGAGTTGGTGAGGTGGCGGGGCATTTGGCCTGCTGGTGGGTAGTCACTGGGCAGGTATCCAGAGAGGCATCCCCCACATAGGCGGATAAAAGGTGGCCGAGGTCGTTTCCCAACAGGACCTCGGCAGGGATGTGGTGCATAACCCCCACTTCTACATTGCGGGAGTCGGTTTTCCAGTTCAAATGGACCCAGGCTGTAGGAATCCTGAGGACCTCACCTCCGGCTACCCCCACAGCAAGGGTGCGCCCAGTGCAGCCAGAGGGGGGAACGAGGTGAGGTTGGATCAAAGAAACGGTGGCCCCCGTATCTCTTATTCCTTGAGTCGCCTGCCCGTTGACCCAGACAACTTACCGGTGTTGTTGTCAGTTGTCTTGGTCCATTGAGCCGACATGGTGCAAGACACCCACTTCTTCTCCTGTCTACTCAGCATAGGGGTCGGAGCTCACTGTATGGGCACAATTGGCAGCAGCCTGATAGGTGCGGGCTTGAGGAGACCCCCACGAGGTTGAAGCAGGGTTCCTTGGTGGCTGGGCGGTTTCGTTGTCTGGCGGGGCAGTCCCGTATAACATGTCCAGGGTGTCCACACCCATAACACCCCCGGGGATGGCTGCTCCCGGCCGGGTAAACGGGGTGGCCGGGTCTGTGGCTGCAGAAAGAACGTTGGGGTTTTGAGCTGGGCTGGAGCGGAGCGGGTTGCTGGCCGGGGTCTGTGGCCACCTGGCGCCGGGCATCCACATACTGATCAGCCAGGGCGGCGGCTTGGTCAGCTGTTCTGGGTCCCTTGTCTTTTACCCAGTCCCTTATCTCTGCTGGGGTGCGGTTGTAGAACTGCTCCAGGAGGATGAGTTGAACAGCTTCATCTAGGGTGGTGATGTGGCACCCAGTAACCCAGGAGTTCAAGGATCTAGCTAAGCGGTGGGCAAACTCGGTATACGGCTGCTCCTATTGTCTTTGTAGTTCCCTGAAGTTTAGCTGGTGAGCCTCCGGGGTAAGTCCATACCGAGCAAGGATGCGCTCCTTCACCCGGTCATAGTTGCCTTGATCTTCGGAGGGGACAGTGTGGAAAGCCTCCAAGGCCCTACTGGATAGTTTCCCAATTAAGATAGTAACCCTATCTGCATTAGTGACCCCATGCATCCGGCACTGGGTCTTGAACAGCCCTGTGAGGTAGTTTCTTGGGCCAGGAAGGGGGTTCAGGGGATCCGGCATGACCCCCCCTATAGACTTCTGAAGCTCCAACATGTGTATCTTGTTGGCGTCAGTCACTATCTGAGTAATGATCTCCTCGGGGGGTTAGGTCCATAAAGATCCAGTTGCCACTGTACCTGCCGCTGTTTGTCAGATGTTGTAGTCCCTGGAGTGGAGGCTGTACTGGGCTGTCCTCCGCTTTGGTCGCTGTCCGACCCACCAGCCTGTTTGCTAGCCCGATCGTCCTCCATCAGTTCGGCTACGAGCACTGCCTTTGTCTTGTTGCCGGCGACTTTCCCTCTAGTCTGTAGCAACGTTCTCAATTCTTCCTTCCGGAGCCCCTGGTACTGCTCCATCCGGCAAGATCTTCAGTTGGTGGTTTGGACGTTCCAGGTAGACGGAAGCATCCCACTGCTGCCACCAATGTGACAGACTTCCCCGCTACCCCGACTGGGTAGTGCCGTCGACCGGGTCCTTCCTCTGCCTGGAACAAGTGGCTATGTAGCCCAGGAAAGTGATTTCTATGTAGCCCAGGAAAGTGATTTTAGCTGGAGCTCACCCAAATAACTAGACAGAATAGCCTTCAGGTGAACAAGAACTTATAATATTGAGAACACACACTCCTTTTATACACACATCTCATCTTGATAACACAAAGGACAATCTGACAATTTTCCCGCCATTCCCGCCCCTCCAGACAGCCCGGCACCTCCATAGAAACCACAGTCTCACATAATCCCAATACTTAGGGGTGGCGGTTTCGGATGATCCCGGTGGACGGTCCAAAAATCAGCATGATTCGTTACTGGGGACCGGAGTTACAGTCCATTGAAGTTATGGGGTTAGGGGTGTCCAAAACCCCCAGTTCCCAAAGGAGCTCCCCTCTGATAATTGCCACAGCTCTTGTCCTCCCTAGGGGCTACCAATCCCCAAAAGAGCGGAGCTCTGGGCAAAGGGCTGCAGGAGTGACCAGGGGTAAAGTTAGCGGGTGTCCTGTGGCTGACCGGGAGTTCCAGGAGCCTGGCCAGCCTGAGAGGAGTGAGGTGGGTGTCCGTTGTGAGGCGGCCGACCGGGAGTTCCAGAAGCCCGGCCAGCCTAGGAGGGTTTTCCTGGTCATACACCAAACAAAAGCTTCCAGAGATTGTGGTTGCTCTGAGGAGCCCAAAACCACTGAGAAACAGCTGGGGTGAAGTCTATAGGGGGGGGGGGGGCAAGGGTTCAGCCCCTGCAGCCCAGTATCCATGACACTCTACATAGAAAGCACATAAAACCAATAGAATGAGAGAACCCCTATGTAGCACCAATAGAGGGGGGAAATACACCCCTGTGAAAAGGAACCGGGAACAAGACTCCAAAAACGTCACCCGTCCTCCCCTCATCAAGAGAGGCAAAACTTAGTTCCGAAAGAAAACTGCCACAGCAGAATTCAAACGCCAAGTCAATAGCTTTGCAAAACAGGGTATTAACTCGTAGGCCTCTTGGACTGCATACAATCCAATATCAGATGCCCAACCAAGACGATTTAACCAGGACCAGCCTGACATCCAGGATAGAAGGGCTTCCTCTGGACCGAAAAACAACCTCTTGAGAAGAAGAAAGAAGAGAGGTAACCAGTACCCAAACAGGACTAGCCTGTTAGTCAGGATACAACATATCTGTACAAACCTCAAAAGAACAGAGATAACTCTACCCAACCAGGAACAGCCCAATATAAAGGATACGACATATCTGTTCAAGGGTCAAACAGGAAATTCAAAATTTCTAGCAGGGCCAGAAAACTGAGAATAATAAACAGCAAAACATATATGCTCCAAGCTTAAACATAGTCTCGGACATATTGAGGGAACATCACCCCGACTAGAGACAACCTTCTTGTTTTTGTTATTCATATATATATATTTTATATATAGAACTTCCACCGGAAGATTCCTTTAAACGCGACATGAAATCGTTAATACCAGAATCCCAGAACGAAAAGTCTTCCTAAGAAGAGAGTCAACATATCTCATGCTCAAAAAATAAAGGAAAATAAAAACTTATCCTAACCGGATTAGAAAAGAAATCAGGCAAGCGCACACACAAGAGATAGCCCAAGGGAAAGGGAAACCGACATGTCCCGCCCGTCATGCAACACAATTCCTCAAGAGTTCCGATCTGAGAATCTGATATAAAACCAAAGAAAAACAATATACAGACGATAAGGAATAGGATCACCATCCCTCCAGTCGTCTAAACAGGCTCGCTATCTGAATCAGCAGACTGAGATTCAGCTGACACATCAGAACTAGGATACTCCAGCGTCGCTAGAACTTCTTTCAGACGTACACGCAGGCGAGCCATTCTAAATCTAAAAGCAAAATTCACCTCCGTCGGAGTATCCGGGGTCTCCGACCCTATAGGTATCCCCTCTGAAGCCTTAGAGGACACCGCTTCCCCAGAAGACTGATCGGATAACACAGTCCTCTTGCATGCCAGACCTTGGGCAGGAGTAACTAGATTAAGCCTTCGCTTGCACGTGGCAGGAAGATGGAAATACGCTAAGGCCAGAGATATGGCCATGCGAAACTGTGCAGTAACCTCTGATGGAAAAAGATCTCCTTCAGGAGAAGGGGTAATGGTATGTGGGGCAACCGCCTGTGTAGAATAGAAGATGTTAGGGAACGCACCTCACGGGATGCCGAATCCTCAAAGGCCGATGGCTCATTGGTTTCTAACGTTCCCACATGGGAAGATGAGAACACTCTATTGCGGCATACGGAACATAATTGAGAGTGCTGGGTTACCCGGGCCTGCTCACAATAAACACAGGTACCAAAATCTGAATCAGAGGAAACCCCCTCTAACATATCAGCATCCTCCATAACTCAACTAAGCAGATTATGGTCAATAAAAGAAAACAACTGGCACCATACACCCCCAATGGCTGGGGCACTCACCACCTCCTATGACCCAGACAGATAGAGAAAATTGATCCTCTCTGCAGTCGCACGGTCAGGAATACGGAAATGGGAAACAAAAATCGTGACCGCACCTGGTCACATGGTGCAACGTGCAGGATTTACTCCCACTAAGAAAAGCGCGCCAGTCCAAAAAACTGCGCAGCTAGAAATAACCTGTACGCTCCGTAAAAGCCTATGAGTCCCAAACAACCATACACATAAGCAGTCAAAATCACATAACAAACATGATTAAAATCCCCCACTGTTCAATAATCCCCCTCCGGAGATATTAACCCTTGATTCCATAAAGATAAAGGAGTCCCACTGAGACCCTGTCTTCTCATTACGTTACAAGCATGTAAAAAATGTAAATGATCTTACCTGAATCCATGCAGTGGAACAGCAACACGGTTCTTCAAGTTTGACAGATGATAGCAACGCTGCAGAAAAGCAGGCAGCGAAACTCGTCAACGGTGATTACTTATGGAGCTCTCCCTGCATCTCCGGACTCTAACTTTCATCAATACACTCACTGAAAGGCAAACAAGACTACTTAAAACTCCAGTCCCATCTTGAAGAGTACTACCCTCCATAAGGAACTACTCTGTATCTTCCGACACTTCTCTGCCAACTTCCTGTAACTAAAGGCAAAGAATGACTGGGGGATGAGGGAAGTGGGGGAGGTATTTAAGCCTTTGGCTGGGGTGTCTTTGCCTCAGTAATGAATGCAGCTGTGGACTTTCCCTGTATTTCGAAGGAAATATATCTATAATAAAATGCTTTTTTTTTTTTTTTTAAATATATATTTGTTAGAATTATTTGGCAAGGTGGTAACACAAGAGTATGCATTTTTCTTACAAGCTTCTCTAAACTGTCCCAATGGAAAGGAAATTGTTTTATTTTTAGCCCCAGAAAACAAATATTGTCTCTTCTCTGCCTCTATTCCCCTTTCCCAATTTAACCCAATCTCCAGCATAACTTGACTTGTTTAGAATCACTAAAGCTTATTGAAGATACTACTACTAAAATAATTAAATAAAAAAGGGGTTTTGTTTAATATCCAGCTCTTAGACTACTCTATATACATAGTTGGTAATGCGCACTCCGGAGAGTAAGATGATTTGCACATGTGCAGATCGTCTACACAGCCTCTTCAATGGACACAGTGGTTTATGAGATTCATTTTTTACTAGGAGAGCTGGAAGTCAGTCGGAGGTGGCGAGAGTGTATCTATCCCCTAACAAACAAGCAAATTGGTGGCAGTAATCCAAGTAAACAGTGAATCGGAACACGAGTTACGATTCACTGTTTACAATTACGTCATGGGGACTCCCATCCGGCAGATCCTGTGTACAAGTAAGGCATTTCATTCTTAGAAGAGGCATATTGTACCTGGCTGCTAGCGCATGCATGTGACAGGCAAGCCCACACATAAGATAAAGCGAGCTGTGCGGCAAAGATGCTGATTGGGTGACAGTGAAAAATGTCATCTGGGGGAAGAAAAAGGATACATTGATGGGTGGCAGGAAGCAGAATTACAGTACTTCAGAACAAATAACAAAATAAAAATATTTAGAAGCACTTCTTACTTTACAAAAAAAAAAGTCTATGAATATATAATGAGCACATGGAGTAACTTTACTCTACCTTTAAGTTATAGCACTTTTTCTAAGTACACCTAAATTCAAAATGTAAATATTCTGATGTTATATGGTGCTTCATACCAGGAAGCTCCACTGCTCCTGTAATTGTATACCAGCTTCATACCATTCTACATGTAACTACATACAAAGTCTTTGTCTAATACTTTGTAATATTATAACATGTTCTGCTATCCAACGCACAAATTAATTGCATAATTTAACAAATTAATTTAATGATAATTTGGGCAATAAACATTGAAAATGGTAAATATTAACAAATTTTAGCTTATTTTTGGCTAAAGTTTTAGCTGGGTGGTCAGTAAAATCAGCTGGGTAGTGCACCCATTAAAAAGGGCCGGGGGAGAACACTGGTTATAGCATATAATTTTAAGGCTATAGACCCTAGACTAGAGTGTGTTTCCCCTCAAAGGGGGAAATACCGTTCAGGACTCTTAGAGCAGAAAATACTGATGATGCAATCAGCATTGCTAGTTACACATTTGAGTCATAAGAAATAGTGCTGTTTTCTGCTTGGGACCAGCAGTGCTCTGCGAGGATTAAATACACAGTACACTAGGTTCATAGTCTTAAATTTAAATGCTCTAAAAGATTACAGCATGCCCTTTTTTTTTTTTACAAAAATGGCTTTTCAAATAGACACAGGAGTAAAAATGAAGTTTTCATGATTGAGATAGCGCATGCAGTTTTACTTCCAAATTACTTCCATTATTAAATTGTGTCTTTTTATATAAACACTTTTTAAGATACCATCTACTACTGAACATGTGCAAGAGATCGCAATGTATTCGTATATGAATCTGAGATTGGCTGATGGCTGTCACATGATACAGGTGCACAGGAAAATTGAAGTAAGTTTTTAAATTTGTAAGAATAAGATCTACTGTATTGTCTTTTTATTATGCACATGCTGGTTATGCAGCTCTACTGTATATAATAGTCCTTTAAAGGGACATTTCTCTCTTTTGGTGTGTTTCCAATGGCCCCGTTTACTTGTTGGAGTATATTTAATTGTTTACAAACAGCTACTTTACCTGTATTTGTTATTTGAATTAGCTGCTACTGCCTGTTGTTTCCCCACCCATACTGAAAATATGAGTAACAAATGTTTTCTCTTGTAAGGTGTATCCAGTCCACGGATCATCCATTACTTGTGGGATATTCTCCTTCCCAACAGGAAGTTGCAAGAGGATCACCCACAGCAGAGCTGCTATATAGCTCCTCCCCTAACTGCCATATCCAGTCATTCTCTTGCAACTCTCAACAAGCATGGAGGTAGTAAGAGAGAAAGTGGTGAAATGTAGCTGTTATTTTTCTTCAATCAAAAGTTTATTATTTTTAAATGGTACCGGAGTTGTACTATTTTGTCCCAGGCAGAAAAATAGAAGAATCTGCCTGTGATTTCTATGATCTTAGCAGGTTGTAACTAAGATCCATTGCTGTTCTCACACATGACTGAAGAGAGAGGTAACTTCAGCGGGGGAATGGCGTGCAGGTTATCCTGCTATGAGGTATGTGCAGTTAAGATTTTTTCTAGAAGATGTGAATGCTAGAAAATGCTGCTGATACCAAATTTATGTAAGGTGAGCCTGAATACAGGGATTTAATAGCGACTGGTATCATGCTTACTTTCTGAGGTAATACTCTTTTATATTTACAATATAAAACGTTTGCTGGCATGTTTAAACGTTTTTATATATACTTTGGTGATAAAACTTTATTGGGGCCTAGTTTTTTCCACATGGCTGTCTTAAATTTGCCTAGAAACAGTTTCCTGAGGCTTTCCACTGTGTTACTATGAGTGGGAGGGGCCTAATTTAGCGCTTTTTTGCGCAGTAACTTTTACAGACTGAGGCATCCAGCTTCCTCCAGGAGTCCCCTGAATGCTATAGGACATCTCTAAAGGGCTCTTAGGCTTTCCAAAATCGTTCGTTGGGGAAGGTAGGCCCACAGCAAGGCTGTGGCAGTTTGGTGTGACTGTTAAAAAACGTCTATATCGTTTTTTTGATCCGTTTTTTGAACTAAGGGGTTAATCATCCATTTGCAAGTGGGTGCAATGCTCTGTTAACTTATTATACACACTGTAAAAATGTTGTTTGATTTACTGCCTTTTTTCACTGTTTTTCAAATTCTGACAAAATTTGTTTCTCTTAAAGGCACAGTACCGTTTCTTATATTTGCTTGTTAACTTGATTTAAAGTGTTTTCCAAGCTTGCTAGTCTCATTGCTAGTCTGTACAAACATGTCTGACATAGAGGAAACTCCTTGTTCATTATGTTTAAAAGCCATTGTGGAACCCCCTCTTAGAATGTGTACCAAATGTACTGATTTCACTTTAAGCAATAAAGATCATATTCTGTCTTTAAAAAATTGATCACCAGAGGAATCTGACGAGGGGGAAGTTATGCCGACTAACTCTCCCCACGTGTCAGATCCTTTGACTCCCGCTCAAGGGACTCACGCTTAAATGGTGCCAAGTACATCTAGGGCGCCCATAGCGTTTACTTTACAAGACATGGCGGCAGTCATGGATAATACACTGTCAGCGGTATTAGCCAGACTACCTGAATTTAGAGGAAAGCGAGATAGCTCTGGAGTTAGACGAAATACAGAGCATACTGACGCTTTAAGAGCTATGTCTGATACTGCCTCACAATATGCAGAAGCTGAAGAAGGAGAGCTTCTTTCTGTGGGTGATGTTTCTGACTCAGGGAAGATGATGCAACCTGATTCTGATATCTCTACATTTAAATTTAAGCTTGAACACCTCCGCGTGTTACTCAGGGAGGTTTTAGCGGCTCTGAATGACTGTGATACAATTGCAGTGCCAGAGAAATTGTGTAGACTGGATAAATACTATGCAGTGCCGGTGTGCACTGATGTTTTTCCAATACCTAAAAGGTTTACAGAAATTATTACTAAGGAATGGGATAGACCAGGTGTGCCGTTCTCTCCCCCTCCTATTTTTAGAAAAATGTTTCCAATAGACGCCACCACACGGGACTTATGGCAGACAGTTCCTAAGGTGGAGGGAGCAGTTTCTACTCTAGCAAAGCGTACTACTATCCCTGTCGAGGACAGTTGTGCTTTCTTAGATCCAATGGATAAAAAGTTAGAGGGTTACCTTAAGAAAATGTTTATTCAACAAGGTTTTATCCTACAGCCCCTTGCATACATTGCTCCTGTCACTGCTGCTGCGGCGTTCTGGTTTGAGTCTCTGGAAGAGGCTTTACAGGTAGCGACTCCATTGGATGACATACTTGACAAGCTTAGAGCACTTAAGCTAGCCAATTCTTTTGTTTCTGATGCCATTGTTCATTTGACTAAACTAACGGCTAAGAATTCTGGTTTTGCTATCCAGGCGCGCAGAGCGCTATGGCTTAAATCATGGTCAGCTGACGTTACTTCAAAGTCTAAGCTGCTTAACATTCCCTTCAAGGGGCAGACCCTATTCGGGCCTGGTTTGAAGGAGATTATTGCTGATATCACTGGAGGAAAAGGTCATGCCCTTCCTCAGGATAGGTCCAAATCAAGGGCCAAACAGTCTAATTTTCGTGCCTTTCGAAACTTCAAGGCAAGTGCGGCATCAACTTCCTCTAATACAAAACAAGAGGGAACTTTTGCTCAGTCCAAGACGGTCTGGAGACCTAACCAGACCTGGAACAAGGGTAAGCAGGCCAAAAAGCCTGCTGCTGCCTCTAAGACAGCATGAAGGAACGGCCCCCTATCCGGTGACGGATCTAGTAGGGGGCAGACTTTCGCTCTTCGCCCAGGCGTGGGCAAGAGATGTCCAGGATCCCTGGGCGTTGGAAATTATATCCCAGGGATATCTTCTGGACTTCAAGGCTTCCCCCCCAAAAGGGAGATTTCACCTTTCTCAATTATCTGCAAACCAGATAAAGAGAGAGGCATTATTACACTGTGTACAAGACCTCCTAGTTATGGGAGTGATCCATCCAGTTCCAAAGGAGGAACAGAGACAGGGATTTTACTCAAATCTGTTTGTGGTTCCCAAAAAAGAGGGAACCTTCAGACCAATTTTGGATCTAAAGATCTTAAACAAATTCCTCAGAGTTCCATCATTCAAGATGGAGACTATTCGTACCATCCTACCTATGATCCAGGAGGGTCAATACATGACTACAGTGGATTTAAAGGATGCTTATCTTCACATTCCGATACACAAAGATCATCATCGGTTTCTCAGGTTTGCCTTCCTAGTCAGGCATTACCAGTTTGTAGCTCTTCCCTTTGGGTTAGCTACAGCCCCAAGAATTTTTACGAAGGTTCTGGGGTCGCTTCTGGCGGTCCTAAGGCCGCGGGGCATAGCAGTGGCCCATTATTTAGACGACATCCTGATTCAGGCGTCAAACTTCCAAGTTGCCAAGTCTCATACGGACATAGTGTTGGCATTTTTGAGGTCGCATGGGTGGAAGGTGAACGAGGAAAAGAGTTCTCTATCCCCCCTCACAAGAGTTTCCTTCCTAGGGACTCTGATAGATTCTGTAGAAATGAAAATTTACCTGACGGAGTCCAGGTTATCAAAACTTCTAAATTCCTGCCGTGTTCTTTATTCCATTCCTCGCCCTTCGGTGGCTCAGTGCATGGAAGTAATCGGCTTAATGGTAGCGGCAATGGACATAGTGCCGTTTGCATGCCTACATCTCAGACCGCTGCAACTCTGCATGCTCAGTCAGTGGAATGGGGATTACACAGATTTGTCCCCTCTACTAAATCTGGATCAAGAGACCAGGGATTCTCTTCTCTGGTGGCTATCTCGGGTCCATCTGTCCAAAGGTATGACCTTTCGCAGGCCAGATTGGACAATTGTAACGACAGATGCCAGCCTTCTAGGTTGGGGTGCAGTCTGGAACTCTCTGAAGGCTCAGGGATCGTGGACTCAGGAGGAGTCACTCCTTCCAATAAACATTCTGGAACTGAGAGCGATATTCAATGCTCTTCAGGCTTGGCCTCAGCTAGCGACAATGAGGTTCATCAGATTTCAGTCGGACAACATCACGACTGTGGCTTACATCAACCATCAAGGGGGAACAAGGATTTCCCTAGCGATGTTAGAAGTCTCAAAGATTATTCGCTGGGCAGAGATTCACTCTTGCCACCTATCAGCTATCCATATCCCAGGTGTAGAGAACTGGGAGGCGGATTTTCTAAGTCGACAGACTTTTCATCCGGGGGAGTGGGAACTCCATCCGGAGGTGTTTGCACAATTGGTTCATCGTTGGGGCAAACCAGAACTGGATCTCATGGCGTCTCGCCAGAACGCCAAGCTTCCTTGTTACGGATCCAGGTCCAGGGACCCCAAGGCAACGCTGATAGATGCTCTAGCAGCGCCTTGGTCCTTCAACCTGGCTTATGTGTTTCCACCGTTTCCTCTGCTCCCTCGTCTGATTGCCAAAATCAAGCAGGAAAGAGCATCGGTGATCTTGATAGCGCCTGCGTGGCCACGCAGGACTTGGTATGCAGATCTGGTGGACATATCATCCTTTCCACCATGGACTCTGCCGTTGAGACAGGACCTTCTACTTCAATGTCCTTTCAACCATCCAAATCTAATTTCTCTGAGGCTGACTGCCTGGAGATTGAACGCTTGATTTTATCAAAGCGTGGTTTCTCCGAGTCAGTCATTGATACCTTAATTCAGGCACGAAAGCCTGTCACCAGGAAAATCTATCATAAGATATGGCGTAAATATCTTTATTGGTGTGAATCCAAGGGCTACTCATGGAGTAAGGTCAGGATTCCCAGGATATTATCTTTTCTCCAAGAAGGATTGGAGAAAGGATTGTCAGCTAGTTCCTTAAAGGGACAGATTTCTGCACTATCTATTCTTTTGCACAAGCGTCTGGCGGATGTCCCAGACGTTCAGGCATTTTGTCAGGCTTTAGTTAGAATCAAGCCTGTGTTTAAACCTGTTGCTCCACCTTGGAGCTTAAATTTGGTTCTTAAAGTTCTTCAGGGGGTTCTGTTTGAACCTCTTCATTCCATAGATATCAAACTTTTATCTTGGAAAGTTCTTTTTTTGGTAGCTATTTCCTCGGCTCGTAGAGTTTCCGAGTTATCTGCCTTACAATGTGATTCTCCTTATCTGATCTTCCATGCAGATAAGGTAGTTCTGCGTACCAAACCTGGGTTTTTACCTAAGGTGGTATCTAATAAGAATATCAATCAAGAGATTGTTGTTCCGTCTTTGTGTCCTAATCCTTCTTCAAAGAAGGAACGTCTATTACACAATCTGGACGTGGTTCGTGCTTTAAAGCTTTACTTACAAGCTACTAAAGATTTTCGTCAAACATCTGCTTTGTTTGTTGTCTACTCTGGACAGAGGAGAGGTCAAAAGGCTTCGGCAACCTCTCTTTCTTTTTGGCTAAGAAGCATAATCCGCTTAGCCTATGAGACTGCTGGCCAGCAGCCTCCAGAAAGGATTACAGCTCATTCTACTAGAGCTGTGGCTTCCACATGGGCCTTTAAAAATGAGGCTTCTGTTGAACAGATTTGCAAGGCCGCGACTTGGTCTTCGCTTCATACTTTTTCAAAATTCTACAAATTTGATACTTTTGCTTCTTCGGAGGCTATTTTTGGGAGAAAGGTTTTACAGGCAGTGGTACCTTCCGTTTAAGTACCTGCCTTGTCCCTCCCTTCATCCGTGTACTTTAGCTTTGGTATTGGTATCCCACAAGTAATGGATGATCCGTGGACTGGATACACCTTACAAGAGAAAACATAATTTATGCTTACCTGATAAATTTATTTCTCTTGTGGTGTATCCAGTCCACGGCCCGCCCTGTCATTTTAAGGCAGGTATTTTTTAAATTTTAAACTACAGTCACCACTGCACCCTATGGTTTCTCCTTTCTCTGCTTGTTTTCGGTCGAATGACTGGATATGGTAGTTAGGGGAGGAGCTATATAGCAGATCTGCTGTGGGTGATCCTCTTGCAACTTCCTGTTGGGAAGGAGAATATCCCACAAGTAATGGATGATCCGTGGACTGGATACACCACAAGAGAAATAAATTTATCAGGTAAGCATAAATTATGTTTTCTCTGTAGAAAAGCTATGGAAATAGGAGACAGTGTTTTTGATTAATCTGTGTGTGTGTGAGGGAGAGAGATATTATGTATGTGAAATAGCTGCTTGTGTTTATTCAACCCCCTCCCCCAGCCATAATTAGCATTTCAATAACTAACAAAAATAACATTAGCAAAGTCTGCTGTACTGGCAGACTCAGCTCATTGTTATGGGCATGTCCTAGATGATGATTTTAATGAGAAAAAAAAAACAGCTATTCCAAATTCAGACATAAACATGAAGGCACAATTTACTGTACATTTAATACTCTGCAATATGTATAACAAGTCATTTGGAACACATTAAGGGTACATTTTTTATAGTATAGTTCCCTTTAAAGGGACACTGAACCCAATTTTTTTTCTTTCGTGATTCAGATAGAGCATGCAACTTTAAGCAACTTTCTAATTTACACCTATTATCAATTTTCTTCGTTCTCTTGCTTTGTTTATTTGAAAAAGAAGGCATCTAAGCTAATTTTTTGGTTGAGAACCATGGACAGCACTTGTTTATTGGTGGGTGAATTTATCCACCAATCAGCAAGAACAACCCAGCTTGTTCACCAAAAATGGGCCGGCATCTAAACTTACATTCTTGCATTTCAAATAAAGATACCAAGAGAATAAAGACAATTTGATAATAGGAGTCAATTAGAAAGTTGCTTAAAACTGCATGCTCTATCTAAAACACAAAAGAAAAAAATTGGGCTCAGTGTCCCTTTAATAATTTGTCTGTTGAACTCTAAGATGTGGACATAGTACAATTTATTTGGCCCAGTGCAACATGTGGCACACACAAGCACGTGTGTGCCAGGGAAAACTCCCAGCAGTGTAATGAACCAAGAGTGGGCATTGGCAAACATATTCACTAAAATAGCAATAAAACATAACCTAGGCCAGGTATCAAACACAACTGTTTTACATCCCTCTTGATAACACCAAGACTCTGGTGTTAATAAATGTATTTGCCATTCATCCCTAATTATCAAGCAGTTTTTATTACACAGCCTAAGGTCTGCAGTCCCAGTATTTTCCAGCTTTATTCAGCAAACTGGTGTTTAATAATTCAAAATTATGAGTAAATGTATTTTTTAATTTTTTTTAATTTAAGAAACTGAAACTTCTACAAATAACCAATAATAATAATAATGATTGAAATCAAGATTTAAATGATGGGATTGGGTTAGGGGGGAGTCCCTGTGATGCTAGGCACGCCCTCAAGGCCATAATCCCATTCAGGAAGCAGAGTTGGCTTCAGGACAGCCAAACAGATATGACATTCCATGCCATCCTAACAGTGCTAAAGCCCAGCGCAGTTAAGACGGCATGGGATGTCCTAACGTCGGGAAGAGGTTAAATCATGGTTATAAACACTGGAAAATAGATTTCTCTTGTAGGATGTATCGAGTCCACGGATTCATCCATACTTGTGGGATATTCTCCTTCCTCCAGGAAGTGGCAGAGAGAGCATCCACAGCAGAGCTGTCTATATAGCTCCTCCCTTAGCTCCACCCCCCAGTCATTCTCTCTGCCTGCTTAACTGTTAAAATATTAGAGGGTCTCCTAAAGAAAATGTTTGTTCATCAAGGTTTTCTTCTCCAACCTATTGCATGCATTGTTCCTGTAACTACTGCAGCTGCTTTCTGGTTTGAGGCTCTAGAAGAGGCTCTCCAGGTGGAGACTCCATTAGAGGATATTATGGATAGAATTAAGGCCCTTAAGTTGGCTAATTCTTTCATTACAGATGCCACTTTCCAAATGGCTAAATTAGCGGCAAAGAATTCATGTTTTGCCATTTTAGCACGCAGGGCGTTATGGCTTAAGTCCTGGTCTGCTGATGTGTCATCAAAATCTAAATTCATAATACATCACTGGAGGGAAAGGCCATGCCCTCGCTCAGGATAAAAAAAATAATTTTCGTTCCTTTCGGAACTTCAAGGGTGGTCCCGCTTCAGCTTCCCCTGCAGCACAGGAGGGGAATTCTGTCCAATCCAAGTCAGTCTGGAGACCTAACCAGGCTTGGAACAAAGGTAAACAGGCCAAGAAGCCTGCTGCTGCCTCTAAGACAGCATGAAGGGGTAGCCCCCGATCCGGGACCGGCTCTAGTAGGGGGCAGACTCTCTCTCTTTGCTCAGGCTTGGGCAAGAGATGTTCACGATTCCTGGGCTTTAGAAATTGTGTCCCAAGGATATCTTCTGGACTTCAAAGACTCCCCCCCAAGGGAGAGATTTCACATTTCTCAATTGTCTGCAAACCAGACAAAGAGAGAGGCGTTCTTATGCTGTGTAGAAGACCTACATACCATGGGAGTGATTCGCCCAGTTCCAAGAGCGGAACAAGGGCTAGGTTTTTACTCCAACCTGTTTGTGGTTCCCAAAAAAGAGGGAACTTTCAGACCAATCTTGGATCTCAAAATTCTAAACAAATTCCTCAGAGTACCATCTTTCAAGATGGAGACTATTCGGACTATTCTTCCTCTGATCCAGGAGGGTCAATATATGACTACCGTGGACTTAAAGGATGCGTATCTACACATCCCTATTCACAGAGATCATCATCAATTCCTCTGATTCGCCTTTCTGGACAGGCATTACCAGTTTGTGGCCCTTCCCTTCGGATTGGCCACAGCTCCCAGAATTTTCACAAAGGTGCTAGGGTCCCTTTTGGCGGTTCTAAGACCGCGGGGGATAGCAGTGGCGCCTTATCTAAACAACATCTTAATTCAGGCGTCGACTTTCCAGCTAGCCAAGTCTCACACGGACATCGTGTTGGCTTTTCTGAGATCTCACGGGTGGAAGGAGAACATAAAAAAGAGTTCTCTCGTCCCTCTCACAAGAGTTTCCTTCCTAGGGACTCTAATAGACTCGGTAGAAATGAAAATATTTCTGACGGAGGTCAGAAAATCAAAACTTTTAATCACTTGCCGAGCTCTTCATTCCATTCCTCGGCCATCAGTGGCTCAGTGTATGGAGGTAATCGGACTTATGGTAGCGGCAATGGACATAGTTCCTTATGCCTGCCTATACCTCAGACCACTGCAACTATGCATGCTCAAACAGTGGAATGGGGATTATGCAGATTTATCTCCTCAACTGCATCTGGACCAACAGACCAGAGATTCTCTTCTCTGGTGGTTGTCTCAGGACCACCTGTCTCAGGGAATATGTTTCCGCAGGCCAGAGTGGCTCATAGTAATGACAGATGCCAGCCTGCTAGGCTGGGGTGCAGTCTGGAAATCTCTGAAAGCACAGGGCTTATGGTCTCGGGAGGAATCTCTCCTCCCGATAAACATTCTAGTACTGAGAGCGATATTCAATGCGCTTCAGGCGTGGCCTCAGCTAGCTGCGGCCAAATTCATCAGATTTCAGTCGGACAACATCACGACTGTAGCCTATATCAATCATCAAGGAGGAACACGGAGTTCTCTAGCGATGATGGAGGTAGCCAAAATTATCCGATGGGCGGAGGATCACTCTTGCCATCTCTCAGGAATCCATATCCCAGGGGTAGAGAACTGGGAGGCTGATTTCCTAAGTCGTTAGACTTTTCATCCGGGGGAATGGGAGCTCCATCCGGAGGTATTTGCCCAGCTGACTCAGTTATGGGGCACACCAGAATTGGATCTGATGGAGTCCCGACAGAACGCCAAACTTCTGCGTTACGGGTCCAGGTCCCGGGATCCCCAGGTGGTACTGATAGATGCTCTAGCAGTGCCCTGGTCCTTCAATCTAGCTTATGTATTTCCACCGTTTCCTCTCCTCCCACGTCTGGTTGCCAGACTCAAGCAGGAGAGAGCTTCGGTGATTCTGATAGCGCCTGCGTGGCCACGCAGGACTTGGTATGCAGACCTGGTGGACATGTCATCTGTTCCAGCGTAGACTCTGCCAATGAGGCAGGACCTTCTAATCCAAGGTCCGTTCAAGCATCCAAATCTAATTTCTCTGCGTCTGACTGCTTGGAGATTGAACGCCTGATTCTATCAAAGCGTGGTTTCTCTGAGTCGGTCATTGATACCCTGATTCAGGCTAGAAAGCCTGTCACCAGGAAAATCTATCATAAGATTTGGCGCAAATATCTTTGTTGGTGTGAATCCAAGGGTTACTCATGGAGTAAGATTAGGATTCCTAGAATTTTGTCTTTTCTCCAAGAAGGATTGGAGAAGGGATTATCAGCTAGTTCCTTAAAGGGACAAATATCTGCTTTGTCTATTCTTTTACACAAACGTCTGGCAGATGTCCCAGACGTTCAAGCGTTTAGTCAGGCCTTGGTCAGGATCAAGCCTGTATTTAAACCTGTTGCTCCGCCATGGAGCCTAAACTTGGTTCTTAAAGTTCTTCAAGGGGTTCCGTTTGAACCTATGCATTCGATAGATATTAAGCTTCTATCTTGGAAAGTTTTGTTTTTAGTAGCTATCTCTTCGGCTCGAAGAGTTTCTGAGTTATCTGCTTTACAGTGTGACTCACCTTATCTTATTTTCCATGCAGATAAGGTGGTTTTACGTACCAAACCTGGATTCCTTCCTAAGGTTGTTTCTAATAGGAATATCAATCAGGAAATTGTTGTTCCTTCGCTGTGTCCTAATCCTTCTTCAAAGAAGGAACGTCTGTTGCACAATCTTGATGTGGTTCGTGCTTTAAAGTTCTACTTACAAGCAACCAAAGATTTCTGTCAAACATCTTCATTGTTTGTTGTCTATTCTGGTAAGCGGAGAGGTCAAAAGGCTACGGCTACCTCTCTTTCTTTTTGGCTGCAAAGCATCATCCGTATGGCTTATGAGACTGCTGGCCAGCAGCCTCCTGAAAGAATTACTGCTCATTCTACTAGAGCAGTGGCTTCCACATGGGCTTTTAAAAATGAGGCTTCTGTTGAACAGATTTGTAAGGCGGTGACTTGGTCTTCGCTTCATACTTTTTCCAAATTTTACAAATTTGATTCTTTTGCTTCTTCGGAGGCTATTTTTGGGAGAAAGGTTCTACAAGCAGTGGTGCCTTCCGTTTAAGGCACCTGTCTTGTCCCTCCCTTCATCCGTGTCCTAAAGCTTTGGTATTGGTATCCCACAAGTATGGATGAATCCGTGGGCTCGATACATCTTACAAGAGAAAACAGAATTTATGCTTACCTGATAAATTTCTTTCTCTTGTGATGTATCGAGTCCACGGCCCGCCCTTTCTATTTAAGACAGGTAGTATATTTTTATTTACAAAACGTCAGTCACCACTGCACCCTATAGTTTCTCCTTTTTCTTCCTAGCCTTCGGTCGAATGACTTGGGGGTGGAGCTAAGGGAGGAGCTATATAGACAGCTCTGCTGTGGGTGCTCTCTCTGCCACTTCCTGTAGGGAAGGAGAATATCCCACAAGTATGGATGAATCCGTGGACTCGATACATCACAAGAGAAAGAAATTTATCAGGTAAGCATAAATTCTGTTGTTTTTTCTTTTTTTTCCCCAAATCTATTTGATCCTCAGTTAAGACTTAAAGGGACAGTCTACTCCAGAATTTTTATTGTTTAAAAAGATAGATAAGCTCTTTATTACCCATTCCCCAGTTTTGCATAACCAACACGGTTATATTAATATGCTTCTTACCTCTGTGATTACATTGTGTCTAAGCTTCTGCAGACTGCCCCCTTATTTCAGTTCTTTTGACAGACTTGCATTTTAGCCAATCAGCTATGACTCCAAAATAACACCACAGGCGTAAGCACAATGTTATTTATTTGGCAAACATGAATTAGCACTGTCTAGCTGTAAAAAAAAAAGCTGTCAAAATGCACAAAGATAAGAGGCGGCTTTCAAGGGCTTAGAAATTAGCATATGAGCCTTAAGCTTTCAACAAAGAATACCAAGAGAACAAAGCTAATTTGATAAAAGTAAATGGGAAAATTGCATGCCCTATCTGAATCATGAAAGTTTCATTTTAACTAGACTGTCCCTTTAAATTTGTATGTATTTGCAAAAGATCTTATTAGTAGTTTATAGAGTCTCATTTATATTATCCAAATAAGTGAAGCATGTGGTCAATCTGCATTTACAAATATAACTGCCAGTATAGAAGACTTTACAGTGTTGGAACTGTTACTAGTCAGGGAGAAATTAACTTTTAATTAGAATAAAAAACAACATTTAGCCATACACAAACTCTAACCTGTTCACTAGTGCTTGATTCATACTGATCTGATGCCTCCTCACTGTAACCGCTAGGGAGACAGGATAGCAGAGGGCAAAGGTTTTCACTTCCTGCTTTGTCTGCATAGCTCTGATTGTGAAGCATGTGGGTGGGATGATGTTACCTGCAGACTGGGAACTGTGGGAAGACAGGCACTGTGGCTCAGGTATTCATCACTGTTTCAAGTATGGATAGAGGCATTGAGCCACGTGTTCTTGTACAAGCAGGAGGTTTATTTAGCAAGTGGAACACAATGTTTCTTACACAATGGGAGTGCTACAGTAAAGCTTATAGAACTTAGAATCGCCACTGTTTACACAAAGCTTGTCCTTGCATACAATATCTGTTTACTGTTCATCTGAAACTAAGGTTGCCACCTTTTGCCCAGAAAATTCCTGGACACTTTTTAAGTGGGCGTGGAGAGGGTGTGTCTATGGGGGCGTGGCTTGGGGCGTGGCTTCTCGCGGCCTCAAATTCATTATGAAATCAATTTATATATATAATATATATATATATATATATATAAAATATATATATATAAAAAAAAAAAAATATATATATATATATAGATATAATATATATATATGTGTATATATGTGTATATATATGTATATATATATATATATATTAATATATATATATATATATATATTATGTAGATATATATATATATATATATTATATTATATATATATTATATATATATATTATATTATATATATTATATATATATATATATATATAAAAGGGTCTCAGGAGCGCAGTCCAGCGAGCATGCTGGGTAACAAACTGGTAATTAGAGAGCAAGCGTTAGATCTGTAGACAAATAAATACAATAAAATAAACAGGTTATAGTTATCTGAACACAGATTCTGGCAGTGGCACTGTGATTATTGTTATACAGCAGGCAGCGGTATCATTCACCGGCACAGCCACTCCACTGTATTTATATATAATAACGATACAGCAGATACATGGGGTTAATATACTTGTTATTACTATACATAAATAAGATAACCAAGAGGACTATCCTAAAACCGTCACCCGCAGTGATATCATGAAATTACTGGCAGACAACTTCCCAACGCAGCGCCATCCAGAAAGAGAGAAATGACCAGGAAGCAGCACTTTACTCCTGGCTGATAACGTTAATCTTACCTTCACGTCAGGAGTGACATCATAAACTCGCTAAAGATGGAAAAGAAAATAACAAACATGTTTTGGCCTTTCCTTAATGTATCAGCACTTTAGTAAGAAATTAGTTTAACGTGCTGAAAATATAAATGCTAGCGGAACCAAGCAAAACCCATCATGTTAAAGAAACCTGTCAAACATTGTAGGTACCTATCCTCACATACATACATGCACCTCATCCTTACATCAGCTCACTTCCTCTCAGCAGGATGCAACGTCACGACTCCCCTCCCACTGTCATCACCATCCTCCAAACTCCACCTACCCGGGCTAAGCGCTCCTCTGGCCAGCTAATTTTTTGAAAAGTCTGTGCACTGCTCACTGCTGCGCCAGGGGAGCGCTTAGCCCGGGGCATTTCAAGGTAGTTCTGGGCAGGGCCGCCATCAGGGGGTGACAGGGATGACTCCTGTCAGGGGCCCAATGGGCCAGGGGGGCCCCATGAGGCAAGGACATTTTTTTGTCAGCCACCAGTGGGTACTACAGCAGAGTGCTAATTGAGCATGGGAAATGTTATTACAAGGAGTAAAGTATTAGCATTTGAGAGGATTTCTGAGTGTGCACTAAACCACTATGCACTGTGTGAGACAGACTTGGCACATTGTTTGTACGATGTGTGCCTGAGTCAGACGGCAGATTACTTTCATTTGCAGAGGAGGTATGACTTACTTAGCAAATTTTTTTTATTTCTTTGTGCAATTTCGGATTGTAACTTCAGTGTGGTAGTAGTTGTATGGTGGGGCCAGGGGTCCATAAAAACACATTTTTTTAGCAGCAGTGTATTTATGATTATTTGACAATGCTGTTGAAATTCTATATTTAAAACCATGCAGAAATGTTTCCTCCTCAATACACAAATGGTAGGTGCCCTTTTGGCAGATATATACATTCCAGTTTACTGCCCCTTTATGCAAGGACTTTCCAGATGCAAGAAGGCATTTTATCTAAGATTTTTACATCTGCATAAAATGTTATACTCTCAGACTAAGATTGCTCAGTGTTTGAAATTAGACAGGTTAACTTAAAACTGTTCAGTTTACACTACAGCTGACTTAATTTTGAAATACATACCAACAAGCCTAAATCCTGCATTTAACCAGATCTAATGGTATGAGTACCACAGCTTATGGTTCCACCAAGACCATATAGAGTACAGCATTTTCAAAATCCATAAGTACAACTGACAGATGGGAACATTTGTACACTATATTTGAAGTGGTGCTCTTGGTTGGGGAAAATGGGGAAAAATCAAACAAACATATGTCAACCTTTTAAAAGTACTTTTCTTCATCTAGCCATCTACCCAGATCATTAATGTACACTTTTGAATTCACAGAATTATTTTTGTTTGCACATTTACAAATATGATTCTTTAAAAAGTGATCTCTTAATTTCTGCAATTTTTTTTATCATGCATGTCACACACTGTTAATTTAGGCGATGCAAGGTGTATAAATGTTTCCTCCTGTTAGTGTTTCTGTGGGTGTCTGTGTTTATGTCTTTGTGCTTTGGTTTGTGTCTCTATGAGTGTGTATGTATTTTTTTTCTGTGGGTCTCTCTGTGAGGGTGGGTGTGTATGTCTTTGTGCATTTTCTGTGGATGTCTGTGAGCGTGTGCATATGTCTTTGAGCTTTTTCTATGGGTGTCTCTCTGAGGGTGTGTGTATGTTTGTGTTTTCTGTGGATGTCTCTGTGAGGGTGTGTGTGTATGTATGTCTGTGTTTGTTGTGGATGAATCTGTGTGGGTGTGTGTATGTCTTTGTGTGTTTTCTGTGGATGTCTCAGTGAGGGTGTGTGTATGTATGTCTTTCTGTGTTTTATGTGGTTGTCTCTCTGTGTGTGTATGTCTTTGTGTGTTTTCTGTGGGTGTCTCTGTGTGTGTGTATGTCTTTGTGTGTTTTCTGAGGCTGTCTCTGTCTGTGTTTCCTTGGGTGCATGTGCAAGTTTGAGTTTGTGCGTGTGTGTCCATTGTCTTTTCCTTTTTAGGACATTTTGAGCTTACTACTGATTATTCACATCTTTCTACAGACTTTGAGACTAATGAGACCTTTCCGGAAGTCACCAATCTACCATTTAACCTTTAAATTATTGTTTAGGCAGTTCAGGGCCCTTCCTTTCAGCCACTGCATGCGGTTGTCATCATTTAGTTGGCATCTTCCTTTACAAAAAGATCATTAGAACCCCATATTTTGTTTTCTAAATCTCCTTTTTTTACAAAACTGTAGTTTACCTCATTACTTGTCAGGTCAATGTAAACAAGTGCTGAGTGTCTGTTTGGGTGTCTGTCTCTGAGTGTGTTTCTTTGCGTGTCTGCTAGAGTGTCTATATGTGTGAGTGTGTTTGTGTGTTTCAGTGTGTCTGTGTGTTTGTATGTTACTACCTTTACAACATTTTCAAGTTTAAATAGACAGTTAAGAATAAAGTGCATATACGTTTTAG
This sequence comes from Bombina bombina, assembly GCF_027579735.1. Lineage (NCBI taxonomy): Eukaryota > Metazoa > Chordata > Amphibia > Anura > Bombinatoridae > Bombina > Bombina bombina. Next base: position 837,718,810 of record NC_069500.1, read on the forward strand.
TCACTTGGTCAAAAATTTCACATGTGAAAGGAGGGGTGGGGGGCCTGATCAATGGTTAAGTCAGGGGGCCCAAAATTTCTAGTGGCAGCCCTGTGAGTGTGTATGTATTTTTTTTCTGTGGGTCTCTCTGTGAGGGTGGGCGTGTATGTCTTTGTGCATTTTCTGTGGATGTCTGTGAGGGTGTGTGCATATGTCTTTGAGCTTTTTCTATGGGTGTCTCCCTGAGGGTGTGTGTATGTTTGTCTTTGTGTATTTTCTCTGGATGCCTCTGTAAGAGTGGGTGTGTATTTCTGTGTTTTCTGTGGATGTCTCTGTGAGGGTGTGTGTGTGTATGTATGTCTGTGTTTTCTGTGGATGTCTCTGGGTGGGTGGGTGTATGTCTTTGTGTGTTTTCTGTGGATGTCTCAGTGAGGGTGTGTGTGTGTATGTATGTCTTTCTGTGTTTTATGTGGTTGTCTGTGTGTGTATGTCTTTGTGTGTTTCCTGTGGGTGTCTCTGTGTGTGTGTATGTCTTTGTGTGTTTTCTGAGGCTGTCTCTATCAGTGTTTCCTTGGGTGTTTGTGCAAGTTTGAGTTTGTGTGTGTGTGTCCATTGGCTTTTCCTTTTTAGGACATTTTGAGCTTACTACTGATTATTCACATCTTTCTACAGACTTTGAGACTAATGAGACCTTTCCGGAAGTCACCAATCTACCATTTAACCTTTAAATTATTGTTTAGGCAGTTCAGGGCCCTTCCTTTCAGCCACTGCATGCTGTTGTCACCATTTAGTTGGCATCTTCCTTTTACAAAAAGATCATCAGAACTCCATATTTTGTTTTCTAAATCTCCTTTTTTTTTTTACAAAACTGTAGTTTACCTCATTACTTGTCAGGTCAATGTAAACAAGTGCTGAGTGTCTGTTTGGGTGTCTGTCTCTGAGTGTGTTTCTTTGCGTGTCTGCTAGAGCAGTGTTTTTCAACCAGTGTGCCGTGGCACACTAGTGTGCCGTGAGAGATCCTCAGGTGTGCCACGGCAGACTGACAACAGTGTGACATATTTTTTATATTTTGCTTGTTTTTTAATTCTGGGCCGTTTTTTTATTTTGAGTGAGATGATGACTGAGGGTAACTGCGCAGCGACATCTCGCCTCCCCGACCCGTGTTCACACTTAGAAGGATCCCCCCACCCACCACAACACGTGCCTAGTGCCGGCTCTACACTCAGCACCATGCGACATTTCAATCCCCCATGCATGCTGGCGCAGCTTTGCTCCTCCTCCAGAACAGTTCCAGCCAGGTCACATCACTTACGTTCCTTTTCAGCACAAGGAACATGACTGGAGGACTGGAGACTCACTGGAGAGGAAGAGGGAGGTGCTCCACATATAATCTTGTGCTCCACAGATAACACTTTTCCTGCTGCACAGGGGGGGGGGGATTTTCCCAGTGCAGGGGTGGCCCTCTTTCAAATTTTGAAATATTGGGAGGTATGTGACAGGCTCATCAGGCATTATTTACAACCATGACATATTGACATTTATTCACAAACAATCATGATGATTGTTTGTGAATGAATGTCAATATGTCATGTATAGTTTGTAGAAGGCATGGCATGACAGCACAGTACAGTATGTGTATGTATGTATGTATGTGTATATATATACAGTATATGTATGTATATGGGATGGTGGTGTGCCGCAGGATTTTTTAATGTAAAAAAGTGTGCCACGGCAAAAAAAAGGTTGAAAATCACTGTGCTAGAGTGTCTTTATGTGAATCCTTATGTGTGAGTGTGTGTGTGTGTTTCAGTGTATGAGTGTGTCTGTGTGTTTGTATGTTACTACCTTTACAACATTTTCAAGTTTAAATAGACACTTAAGAATAAAGTGCATATACGTTTTAGTCACTTGGTCAAAAATTTCACATGTGAAAGGAGGGGGGGGGGGGGGGGCTGATCAATGGTTAAGTCAGGGGCCCCAAAATTTCTAGTGGCGGCCCTCTGAGTGTGTATGTATTTTTTTTCTGTGGGTCTCTCTGTGAGGGTGGGTGTGTATGTCTTTGTGCATTTTCTGTGGATGTCTGTGAGGGTGTGTGCATATGTCTTTGAGCTTTTTCTATGGGTGTCTCCCTGAGGGTGTGTGTATGTTTGTCTTTGTGTATTTTCTCTGGATGCCTCTGTGAGGGTGGGTGTGTATTTCTGTGTTTTTAGCTTTCACCAGCAAAATGTCTAGAGAAAAAATTGAGTTCCTAGACGTGGAATTTTTTTTGATCAAGTGTCAAAATTAGTGAAAGTCAGGAATTACAGGAAGCCAATGGATAGTAATGGCTTCCTTAATGCGAATAGTGAGCATATGAATACCTGGAAGCAGAATATACCACACGGACAGTTCCGCAGAATTCGCAGGAACTGTACCGACTTAGAGGATTATAAACACGAAGCAGATGTTCTAGAAAAGAAATTTATTGAAAAAGAGTATGGAAAGGAAATTATCAGGGCAGCTAGGGAGCAAAATGAGAAATGTACGAGGGAAGAACTATTACTCCCGAAAATTAATAAACAACAAAATCAAAAAGAATTAGATAAGAAAGTCAGGTTCATTACAACATATAATGAAGGGGCGGGATTTATTAGAAAGGCATTACATAAACATTGGGGAATACTAAAGGCAGATCCTTTTTTAAAAGATGCAATAGATGACAAACCTAATGTAGTCTTCAAAAAGAATAGAAATTTGAAAAACATTCTTGCACCCTCAAAACTAAGAGGTCCTGAGGGGGGGGGGGGGGTCATAAGAAATTCAGGAACCCTAAACCTATGGGTCTCACAAAAACCGGGGACATTTAGATGTGGTAGGAAAAATTGTTGCATGTGCCCCATCATTTGGAATAGAGATTCTATTGATAACTGGAACCACACTAGAACAATACCCATCACCTCAAGAGGCACTTGTCAATCTACATATGTAGTATATGGTCTTACATGCAATTGTGGGAGGGTTTATGTGGGAAGAACCAAAAGAAAAATCAAAAGAAGATGTTATGAACACATTAGCAACATTGAGATAGGGTTAAAAACCCACAGCGTGTCAGAACACTTTAGATCCCATCATAAACAAGATCCCGCCAGCCTACGGATAGGTATCTTAGAAGTAGTGCCCTTAGGTTCAAATCCCCATCAAAGATGAATCATTTTAAGAAAGAAAGAAACGAAATGGATTCAACTATTAGAAAGTCTGTCTCCCAAAGGGTTAAATATCGATCTGGACCTCCAGGCTTTTATGTTATAGGATTCTATTTTAATTTGATATATAAAATATGATAAACAATATTAAGATGAAATATAGGTAGGATAAACATATATATATGTGGAAGGGAGGGAAACAAGTAAAATGGTCTGTGGATATAAACATAAATATTTATTTGATTAAGTACATCTTTGTTATAAGAATAAATAGGTAAACTGTTTATTTTAGTAGGTTGGAAATAAGTCTAAAGAGATGGTTTTTTAACATAAATAGATTTTAAAATTCCTAAGTGCATTTCTTTTATAAGAAGAATTAGGTATTTGTCCATTATATAGGGCTAAATTTGATTAAGTGCCAAAGTGATGAAGACTAAATAAAATGAAATGTGGTAATGGATTTTATTTATTTAAAGACAATATTATCTCGTGTCTTATGTATGATTATTTTAATTTATATTAGAGGTAATATGTAGCGCTGTAAAGGCGTGAGGTAAATGTATGATTAAACAGTTCAAGATACACATATGTATCAATACAGGATGTTAGTAACTTTGTTGCTTTTCTCCCTCCTAATCGCCCGATGAACTGTGCAAGTGGGCGTGAGAATATCGGAGATCTAATTGGGTTACGTCAGACCAGAAGGGAGGAGTAACTTACTTTTAAATCATGGACCCCCGCGAAAACATTACACCTTGCCTAGAAGTCTTGAAAAAGTCTGCATAAGACGGATGAAACGCGTAGACGGCACAGGAGAACAGTCACCAAAAGCACCGCTACAAGGAGACAGTGATTCGTAAGACGCCTACCTTTGTGAAGTCTGAGAACGGAACTCACACGCCTGAGAAGAACTGGATATTATTATTGCAAAAGCAAGAACTCAGGACAAAGTGGGAATAAAGAGGCGCCTGTTTTTATTTTAATGTTTGTAAGTGCAATATGTATGAATGCGCAAAGAGGAATTATTAAAACTTTTACCGTGAGTCGTGGCTGCGCTCTCTCTTCTTTTGTGTTTTAAGAATAAAGTGTATATACGTTTTAGTCACTTGGTCAAAAATTGCACATGTGAAAGGAGGGGGGCCTGATCAATGGTTAAGTCAGGGGCCCCAAAATTTCTAGTGGCGGCCCTGGTTCCGGGACACGGGACACAGAGCCCCAGACCGGGACTGTCCCGGTGAAACCGGGGCGGGTGGCAACCCTATCTGAAACACAGAATTTTATTTCTGAATTTCTTAAAACTGTTCACTTTAACCCAGGAATTATTTAAATACATCTTTTAGTAACATATATTTTTGGTTGCTATGGTATCTCCCTGTTTTTTTGTTTTGAATAAAGAGTAGATAAACAGATTTTAATTATTAAAAGATTCTGAAACCTTCCTCAAAACAGAGTCATTCTTAAAGGCTGGGTAAAATATATGACAGGCATAGCAGCAGACAGTATGGCAGCTTAAATTAAATGTGCACTCAGTGCAGATCTGTATATAAATAAAGGAACATTAATCTTGTAGGACCATTATAGTGTTAAAAAAACAACATGTTAAACACATAGCATTACAGCATCACATGTTAAAATGACATGCACAGATTATAGTATGTCATTTTAACACTATAATGACCCTTGAAAGTTAGCCTCCTATGAAAAGTTTAGGCATAGTTAAATAATACTGCAATGCAAATTCATTATTTATTTTGCCGTCAGCGTCTGTTCAGAGAGTCAGTATTTTGTGTATTGCATAATACATAGCAAACCACCACTGGCTCTCTGAGATGATGAGCTGTTTTTGTGCAGGTTTACAGGACACACGGATATATATATATATATATATATATATATATATATACAGTATATATATGTCCCAAACAGTACTTACCTGATAAGTGTGTATGCTCACCTTGTAAGAGAGACCAAGCATACTTACCTTGTACCTACATATGCTCACCTTGTTCCAGAGACCAGGCATACTTACTTTGTATCTGCATAAGCTCACCTTTTTCCAGATTCCAAGCATACTTACCTGATACATGAGTATGCTCACCTTGTTCCAGAGACCAAGCATACTTACCTTGTACCTGAGTAGGTTCACCTTGTTCCAGAGACTAAGCATACTTACCTGATACGTGTGTGTGCTCACCTTGTGCCAGAGACCAAGCATACTTACCTTGTACCTGTGTATGCTCACCTTGTTCCAGAGACCAAGCATAATTACCTTGTATCTGTGTATGCTCACCTTGCTCCAGAGACCAAGCATACTTACCTTGTACCTGTGTATGCTCACCTTGCTCCAGAGACCAAGCATACTTACCTTGTACCTGCGTATGCTCACCTTGTTCCAGAGACCAAGCATAATTATCTTGTATCTGCGTAAGCTCACCTTGCTCCAGAGACCAAGCATACTTACCTGATACGTGTGTATGCTCACCTTGTTCCACAGGCCAAGCATACTTACCTTGTACCTGCGTATACTCACCTTGTTCCAGAGACCAAGCATACTTACCTGATACGTGTGTGTGTGCTCACCTTGCTCCAGAGACCAAGCATACTTACCTTGTACCTGCGTATGCTCACCTTGTTCCAGAGACCAAACATAATTATCTTGTATCTGTGTAAGCTCACCTTGCTCCAGAGACCAAGCATACTTACCTGATACGTGTGTATGCTCACCTTATTCCACAGGCCAAGCATACTTACCTTGTATCTGTGTATGCTCACCTTGTTCCAGAGACTAAGCATACTTACCGTGTAAGCTCACCTTGCTCCAGAGACCAAGCATACTTACTTGATACCTGCGTATGCTCACCTTGTTCCAGAGACCAAGCATACTTACCTTGTACCTGAGTATGCTCACCTTGTTCTGTGACAACCTTGCCCATTTGCTGTTCAATTTGAGCACCAGAGTCTGCTGGACTTGGTTACTGCAAACTACTTAAAGTATCCTAAACTTTAGTGATTTGCATAAGGCCTATGTTCAAACTTGCTGTTTCTGTGTTCTTCAGTCTGAACCACAGTTTACTTATCAATCAGTAAAGCTTTCAAAATTCTTTCATTGGTCTGTGTATCTGTTCCTGCATTCTGAGTTCCATACACCCTAAACCCCTCACAGATTTTGATGTTAAAATGTAATGAGTAACAAAGACTAAAAAAGCTTCATCACAGGGGTGTAAAATGGCACAGCAGTGAGGAGGTTAAAGGAACATGAAACCTATTTTTTTTCTTTTACAATTCAGCATATCATTTTAAACAACTTTCCAATTGACTTCTATTATATTAGCTGGTATCCTTTGTTAAAGGAGCAGCAATGCATTACTGGGAGCTAGCTGAACACATCTGGTGAGCAAATGACAAGAGGCATTGCGCCACCTCCAACCAGCATTGAGCTCCCAGTAGTGTATCACTGCTCCTTAGCCTAACTAGGTATACTTTTCAACAAAGGATGCCAAAAGAATGAAGCTAATTAGATAATAGAAGTAAATTAGAAAGTTGTATAAAATTGCATGCTCTATCCCAGTAATGAAAATTTAATTTGATATTACTTTCCCTTTAATACACATAATGGCATGTATTTTATTTATCCCTTTAAATGTGTTAGAAAATGGAGTGATACTGAAATCACTGAATAATTCTATTTTCCAGTTGCATACTGTACATATCTGTTAGTTCCTATGATTTGTATGTGTAGATTAATATGTGTGTTTTGTTAAACATGTATGTGCATGCATTAATGCTTCAGCGCGCATGTGTAAAGAATGTAACTAGTACCAGTTTATCAAGAAATTCTGGAACATTGTTTCACCGTCTGTAAGAAAAAAAAGACTATCTGCTTCCTATGTTTATCTCAAATACATCAGTGTTTAGGACACATTATTATGGACAGACTAAGAAGGTTGTCTTTCCGCTGGATAAGATTTGAGATTGAGATTCACTTGCCAGAAGAGTGCCAGAGTTTGTTTGTTACTGTGAGGCCTACAGATACAATAAAAGACCTGAGAGTTTATCTAGTTAAACAAGGTATAACTTCCTGGAAGAAATATTTTTATTACAATGAAAGACAATTAGGAGAATATGAAGCTATTAAAGATGTTAATATCACAAAAGGATCTGTCATTTTACTGCGTAAAAACAACCAAAGCCAAAGGTAAGCTACTGAAACAAAATGTTAGAAATGTACTGTATATTACACAATAAAGCTGCTCATAGTTTAAAAATAAAATAAGATCCTGGGATTTGTTAGAGAAGAGTGAGCGTTCCATTATTAAAGCGATATGAAACCCAAAATGTTTATTTCATCATTCAGATAAAACATGTGATTTTAAACAACTTTCTAATTTACTTATATTATCAGATTTTCTTTATTCTCTTGGTAACTTTTGTTATAAAGCATTTGGGAGCACTATATGGCAGCCGTTTTGCAAGAATGTTAACCATTTGCAAGAGCACTGGACTTTCTGCTATATAGTGCTCCAGATGCCTACCTAGGTATCTCTTCAACATAGAATATCACGGGAATGAAGCACATTTCATAATAGAAGTAAATTGTGAACTTTTTAAAACAGCATGCTCTGTCTGAATCACAAAAGAAAATGTTTGGGTTTAATATCCCTTTAAAGGAACACATTTTGATTTTGTGTAAAAATTGTGCTAGGTTCCATGCTCCTTTAAAATGCTGCAAATTTCATAAACCAGTTATTTGGTTTTCAGCATTTGCAGGCTAAACAATTTGCTTTTTTGGCCTTTCTAGGGAATGTTTGACAAAGCATTTTTAGTGGTTTATAATGTCCTTTTATTAAATGAAATAATACTATTTCAAATGCAAAAATATTTTATTTTAAATGGAATCATTTTTAATGAACAACACAGTAATATTTGTTTTAAGTGACATGAAACAGTATACGGAAAGCATTGGCGTTTATTTTAGTTACATGTAGAATCATTTTCTCAATATTTTACACATTTGAAAAAAATAATGCCTCTGGGTCACCTTTACAAACACACGTATTTTGCAAAATGCTAATTCTATATGGAATACACTGTTGATCATTTCAAATATCACCTTTGTTTCCTTTAAAGAGATATATAGATACATTTGAAATACAATATTTCTATTTACAAAAATACTTCTTCTGGAGTGACATACTGTGCACTGCAACTACCTTTTAGTGTTGCCAGTGCCACCTTCTCTGGAAAATAATACTGCAAAGCAATAGATTCACCAGCACCTGTGGCTAACGGTGTGCAAGCTGAAGGAGCCTTCTTAAAACTCCAAACGATAAGTAAATCCACAGACGGCAGCAGCACTACCAAAGTAATATGCACTTCACTTTATTAGCACCAGGAAGCAAAAAACATGACGTTTCGGGCTCAAATGCCCTTAATCATACCATACCATATGATTAAGGGCATTTGAGCCCGAAACGTCATGTTTTTTGCTTCCTGGTGCTAATAAAGTGAAGTGCAAATTACTTTGGTAGTGCTGCTGAGTCTGTGGATTTACTTGGAAAATAATACTGATCATGCACATTAGTATAAATTAGCATACTTAATTATACAAGATAAATCAGTATCTAAAGCTGCTAGGACTGATTTTAAATGAGCATTTGTTTATAATTAGATTCTAATACTCTTAGAAAAAGTTTGACCATGATGGCACCTTTATTTCTATATTTAATCTTTATTTTCATGTTTAACCTGAGTTGAGCCTTACAAATGTCAGTAAAATACAGGCTGGGTGGCAACTAGGGTTGGCACCTTTATTTCAGGGCAAACCCAAACACTGTTGTGCCGTACACAGCGCAGCAAACAGGAGACACATTTAGTTAAAGGGACACTGAACCCAAATAGTTTCTTTCGGGATTCAGATAGAGCATGCAATTTTAAGCAACTTTCTAATTTACTCCTATTATCAAATGTTCTTCATTCTCTTGGTATCTTTATTTGAAATGCAAGAATGTAAGTTTAGATGCCGGCCTATTTTTGGTGAACAACCTGGGTTGTTCTTGCTAATTGGTGGATAAATTAATCCACCAATGAACAAGTGCTTTCCAGGGTCCTGAACCAAATCGATTAGATGCCTTCTTTTTCAAATAAAGATAGCAAGAGAACAAAGAAAAATTGATAATAGGAGTAAATTAGAAAGTTGCTTAAAATCCTCTATCTGAATCATAAAAGAAAAAAAAATTGGGTTCAGTGTCCCTTTAAGCATAAACATATATATCTATATATATCACATCTTGTTCAATCTTCATTTATTTCTTGTTACATGTAAACTGCAGTAAAGTGTGGAAGATACAGAGATTCTGTAAGGCTGGATAGACAAATCTGCTAGAAGAACTTAATCTCAGTTGTGATATAATTACTCCCCTCTATGTAATCACATTCACCAGTTTAAAATATCACTTGCAGAAATATTTACATATTATAAGGCATCACAAATAATACTCAAATTTGCAGTCATACAGTACTCATGTGTTCACCTCTTTAAAGTTGCAAAGATAATATTTGCAATCCATGAAAACTAGATACGATGATAATAGAGGAGTTGTTAGGATCTAAACAAGCACTGTGTAGAATGCAGCAAATGCAGACAATTTGTTTTTAGATATTTTACAGTAGGAGCAAGCAAAAACATTTCTGTAAAGATAAAGGGAAAAACTCACTGCATTTATCTTCAGAGATATTCCAGTACTGAAATGTTCATTTCAGAAGCCCTATTAACTTCATAATGTATAAATAATGTTTTCCAGTCAAGAAAAGTAAATAATTTCAGTAGAAGCTTCACTCATGCAACCAAATCAAAAGTTAAACAAGTGTCTAATCAGTGATCACACTGAACATCATTTGCACATTTTGTCATTAACATTTTAACGTCTCTTTAGCTAAGTATAAAATAATACTTTGTAGGCTCGAAGCAACCACTGTGTAGAATACATAAAACTTAGGCAATTTCCAAGATTTTGAGCTATTTTATAGCAAAAGCAATTAAAAATACTGTACCTTTTGAGAATAAATGTTAAAATAGGAAAATTGTTGTAGAAAAGTAAAAATAAGGGGGGAAGGGCTGACTGTATTTATCTACAGCGGTATTCCAATGCTGAAATTTTATATCAGCAGCTATATCTATTTCATAATACACAAATAATAGTTTTTGATAAAGAAACCCTAATAAATAAATTTCAATAATAAAAGTTCAAACAATAGTATCTAAATATACTGAACATTATTAGCATATCATATTTATTTATTTATAAAATATTTTACCAGGAAGGATACATTGAGATTTCTCTCATTTTCAAGTATGTCCTGGGTAATATATTAATATCATTAATATGGCTGAAATAATTTAATAATAATTATTGAGCTACAACATGTTCCAATGTTGATGTTTAATTTTCAGCAGCCAGATAAATTATATGATGTTGTTCTAATAATATTCAGCAGCGCAGAGTAAACTGCCAATAAATTAAATATCTGTCTCCTGAAAGCTCACAGCCTTCCTGCAACAAGTTGTCCTGTCAGTCAGACCTGCACCGCAGAGGAGTAATCACACCAGTGGGTCATTCTGCCACTCTACAAGGCTTCCTGCACTGTGGGAGGGGCCAAATGCATGGCGTACATAGCATAAGCTAGTTCCCATCCAGATACATTACCTGTAACAGGGGGTCTTTTCACTGGTTGGGAACTAACTGATATTTTTACATATTGGAGTCAGCAGTGAAATGTGGGCACCAGCTAAAACCAGACATTTGACTTGGCACTAGTGCCAAACCCTTTCCATTATCCGTTGGTTGTGCATCCGGTGACCTCACAAAGACACGGACCAATCAGATCATGCATTAATGGCCAAGGGCAGATACGCTCCAGAGAGTTCTGTTCTAATAAGAGACTCGGGCACCACAACCGCCTCTGGGAACCTAACCATGGGTCCCACAACATACTTTTAAAGGTTTTCAGACAGGCCGGACTGTTATCCGACGGACATTATCTGTCGGATTATTATTCGTCTCACACGCATTCTGTCCGAGAACTTTTAAAAGCACGTTTTGGGGGGTGGGACCCATGGTTAGGTTTCCAAAGACAGTTGCGGCACCTGGGGCTCTGATTAAAACAGAACATCTCTGGAGCGTATCAGCCCTCGGCCGTTAAAGGGACAGTATACTCATTTTCATATAAACTGCATGTAATAGACACTACTATAAAGAACAAAATGCACAGATACTGATCTAAAAATCCAGTATAAAACTGTTTAAAAACTTACTTAGAAGCTCTCAGTTTAGCTCTGTTGAAAAGGTAGCTGGAAAGCCCACTGCAAGTGGGAAATAAGACACTCCCCCCTCCCCCTTCTTTTGCATATGAAAAGACCCTTTACACAAACAGGAGCAAGCTGGAGAAGGTAGCTGATGGTATTTTCGTAAAACTTTGGGGCTTGGTTAGGAGTCTGAAAATCAGAGCAATGTTATTTAAAAATAAGCAAAACTATACATTTTTTTTTTAAAACTTTATGAGCTATATAAATAGATCATCTACATAACATGTATGCAAAGAAAAAATTAGTGTATACTGTCCCTTTAATGCATGATCTGATTGGTCCGTGTGTCAGTGAGGTCACCGGATGCGCCTCGTGACATTTGCAGGTCTGAGTAAGCAGGAAACCCTGACACAAAGTTTGAAACCCTGACTGTCTGGGTCAGTGCCGGACAGGTGGCAACCCTACTGCCAACATGACAGTAGTTATGTTTTAGGTTATTTTTTTTATTTTTTTTATGTATGCATTACATATCAGTTATTAAAGGAATATAAAACCCAATATTTTTCTTTCATGATTGAAATAGAGCATGCAATTTTAAATAACGCTCCAAGTTACTTCTATTATCTAATTTGCTTCATTCTCTTAGTATCCTTTGTTGAAGGATAAGTAATGCACTTATGGGAGATAGCTGAAAGCCAAGAGGAATATAAATGCAGCCACCAATCAGCAACTTCTGAGATTACCTAGGTATACTTTTTTTTTTTAAAAGGAAGAAAATTATACAAAGAGAACAAAACAAATTAGATAATTGGAAAGTTGTTTAAATAGTATGAGCTGTCTGAATCATGAAAGAAAACATTTTGATTTCATGTCCCTTTAAGCTTTGTATTACAAAATATCTGTATAGAAAAGCCATGTTTTAAAATAATTGAATACTATTGTTTGTTTAGCACTAATATAGATAAAGTAAAGCATATTAGGTTTCATCACTATTAAACAAAGATGAAGATTTACATTTGCATGATTGCTAAGTATCATATAATGCCACAAATTCAAGAACAGACCACTAAAATCTTCTTCATTTACAAATCTTGAATGATTGTGACACTAGTCAGACACAGGCTTTCTGACCTAAACAATCACGGTGTTCAATGTTGCAGGTTCTAAAATTATTATTATTATTATACTTTATTTATGAAGCGCCACCATATTCCGCAGCGCTGTCCATGGGTACAATTCATTTAAATAAAACAGTGATATAAAACTTGTAAGAGACAGGACAAAATTTACAAACACATACAGGAGGAATTGAGGGACCTATTCCCGTGGGAACTTACAATCTAGAAGGGTAGGAGGTTGAGAAATAGGAGGTGAGGACTGCAAGAGTGAGAAAGAAGTTAATGCAGAGTTAGAGGAGGGGGAAACAATTTACATTACTTAATAGGGCATGAAACCCATCATTTTTCATTCATGATTCAGATAGTAAATGCAAATTTAAACAACTTTCCAATTTACTTCTATTATCAAATTTGTTTAATTCTCTTGGTATCCTTTGTTGAAGAGGCAACAATGTACTGCTAGAAGCTAGATGAATACATTGGGTGAGCCAATAACAATAGTCATTTAAACAACTTTCCAATTTACTTTTATTATCTAATTTGCTTTGTTCTCTTAATATTCTTTGTTTAAAAGCATACATATGTAGGCTTAGGAGCAGCAATGCACTTCTGGGAGCTAGTTGCTGATTGGTGGCTGCACATATATGCCTCTTGTCATTGACCCACAAGATGTGATCAGCTAGCTCCCAGTAGTGCATTGCTGCTCCTTCAACAAAATATGCTAAGAGAATGAAGTAAATTTGATAATAGAAGTAAATTGGGAAGTTATTTGAAATTGTATGTTCTATCTGAATAATGAAATAAAACACCTGAGGTTTCATGTCCCTTTAACTCTAATTGATTGAGCTTGTAGCATTTGTATAAGTTTGGTGACATTGCTTCCTAATGTCATCCGATATGACAGGGGGTAATTTCAGTGTTTTGTGCAAAACCAATGTTCCACTTGAAAAAAACATTCGGGTTCATGCTAATAGTTTCAAAAGTGCTGCCTGGGTTTATTTCATTCCTTTTAGCTGTGGAATTTCGTAAATGAAAAATGGGCCCACAAAGTTGTCATGAAGTAACAAGAATTTGGATAGTGATCAAACAAAGTGATGGTAAATGTTGCCAATGTACAAGTATTAATCAGAAACAATGTTAGATTTTAGTGCATAGTTCATTTGTAAATTCTTACATTTTATTTGCCATACTAAAGATATCCTTTTCTAACCGGAGCTCCGTCCGTCCCTCACTAGACTGCTTTTTTTAAATTTTGACTAGACTGTCCCTTTAACCCCTTAACCACCAGTAACGTATCCTGTACGAAGCTGGTCGTTAAGACTTTAATGACCAGCGTCATACCCTGTACGACGCTGCTGTCCTGGGCCTCTCTCTGCTGCGATCTCGCTAAAAGTAACAAGATTGCGCTATTTCTGCATGCCCCATACTGTGGAGGTGGAATTACAGGGTTGGAAAGCAATCTAGGAGAGGGAGGGGGGTAAATGAGATGGGGTCAGCTACACTACAGAAAAAATATGTTTTGTTTTTTTCACTAAATAAAATTGCCACATTTTGGAAAAAACTGGGTGCTGGTAGACAACTGCCAGTATCTAAGATGGTGGTAATTAGTTAAAGGGGGGAGGGTTAGAAAGCTTTTTGGGAGGGATAAGGGAGTTTGTTTTTTAAAAATGTGTAAAACTGCATACTGGCAGACTGTCTGCCAGTATTTAAGAGGGGGGTGACCATTGGGGGGTGGGGGAGGGAAGAGAGCTGTTTGAGAGGGATCAGGGGGTGGAAAGTGTCAGGTGGGAGGCTGATCTCTACACTAAATCTAAAATTAACCTTACAAGCTACGTAATTAACCCTTTTACTGCTGGGAATAATAAAAGTGTGGTGCGCAGCTGCAATTAATGGCCTTCTAATTACCAAAAAGCAATGACAAAGCCATATATGTCTTCTATTTCTGAACAACGGGGATCCCAGAGAAGCTTTTACAACCATTTGTGCCATGATTGCACAAGCTGTTCGTAAATAATTCCAGTGAGAAACCTAAAGTTTGTGAAAAAGTTAATGATTTTTTTTATTTGATCGCATCTGGTGGTGAAATGGTGGCATGAAATATACCAAAATGGGCCTAGATCAATACTTTGGGTTGTCTACTGAAAAAAAATATATATAGTTTTTATAGGTAAATAAAAAAAATAACAATGCTCTATTTCTGTTTAAATGGAGTGATGGCAAAAATGCTCTGGTCTTTTTGGGAAGTTTTAGTCTGAAATGCCCAGTCCTTAAGGGGTTAACATGCATATCAAACAATAGATTATGATCAGCTCTTAAGATGTTCTGCAGCATTGACAATAAGTACAATTATTATGTAAGAATTTGCAGAGCACAATAACAGGATGCAAATAGGAAGCAGATACATCCTGTGCATTACCAGCTAAAATATACTGTATAGTGCTTTTATGCAAGGTACTCTAAAGCAATATTCTTCATCCTGGGCAATTTGTTTGTAAATTGCACAGGAATAAATAGTATTATATATGCACAGTGTAAATCGTAATTTAAGTACATGTGCAAAAAAGCATAGCCAAAATACAAAGCATATTTTTTTTATCGTAAAATGGACTAAACATGGACATTCCATAGCCGAGTATGAAATTGTCTCTCAAATCCCAGCGTAATTATATAAACATTTCTGCCCTACAGATCTCACTTGTTTCTCTCCAACTAAAATGAGGTTGTGACAAAATACGCAAAATACTTAATACTCTAATAGAAAAAAAAAGCATGCATACAAAAATAGAGACGATTGTAAGATGTTATGCGCAGAAAGCAACGCAATTTGATTTTATTTTAATGCTGGATTTAATTTTTAAAGTGCGCCCCTGCTCACTGCTAACTATGCTCTACCAAGCAAACGGCCAGATTACGAGTCTTGCGTTATGAGGGGTGTGGTGCTAACGTGCAGTTTATTCTCACCGCTCACTTACCTGCAGCGCTGGTATTACAGGTTTTTACAAACCCGGCGTTAACAGGCAAGAAAAGAGCGTAGAGCAAAATTGTGCTCCATATCGCACTCCAATACCATCGCTGCTTAAGTCAGCGGTGAGCTGGTTGTACGTGCTCGTGCACGATTTCCCCATACACATCAATGGGGAGAGTCGGCTGAGAAAAAGCCTAACACCTGCAAAAAAGCAGCTTAAAGCTCAGTAACGCAGCCCCATTGATTCCTATGGGGAAACTAAATTTATGTTTACACCTAACACCCTAACATGAACCCGAGTCTAAACACCCCTAATCTTACACTTATTAACCCCTAATCTGCCGCCCCAGACATCGCCGACACCTACATTATATTTATTAACCCCTGATCTGCCGCTCTGGACATCGCCGCCACCTACATTATACTTATGAACCCCTAATCTGCTGCCCCCAACATCGCCGCCACCTACATACATTTATTAACCCCTAATCTGCCATCCCCAAAGTCGCCGCCACAATTCTAAATTTATTAACCCCTAAACCTAAGTCTAACCCTAACCCTAACACCCCCTAACTTAAATATAATTTAAATAAATCTAAATAAATATTACTATCATTAACTAAATAATTCCTATTTAAAACTAAATACTTACCTATAAAATAAACCCTAAGCTAGCTACAATATAACTAATATTTACATCGTAGCTAGCTTAGGGTTTATTTTTGTTTTACAGGCAAGTTAAAATTTATTTTAACTAGGTACAATAGTTACTAAATAGTTATTAACTATTTAATAACTACCTAGCTAAAATAAATACAAATTTACCTGTAAAATAAAACCTAACCTAAGTTACAATAACACCTAACACTACACTACAATTAAATAAATTCCCTACATTAAATGCAATTAAATACATTAAATAAAATTAGCTAAATTACAAACAAAACAAACACTAAATTACAGAAAATAAAAAACAAATTACAAGATCTTTAAACTGATTACACCTAATCTAATAGCCCTATCAAAATAAAAAATCCCACCCAAAATAAAAAAAAACACTAGCCTAAACTAAACTAAACTACCAATAGCCCTTAAAAGGGCCTTTTGCGGGGCATTGCCCCAAAGAAATCAGCTCTTTTACCTGTAAAAAAAATACAAACATCCCCCCAACAGTAAAACCCACCACCCACACAACCAACCCCCCAAATAAAAGCCTAACTAAAAAAACCTAAGCTCCCCATTGCCCTGAAAAGGGCATTTGGATGGGCATTGCCCTTAAAAGGGCATTTATCTCTTTTGCTGCCCAAAGCCCTAACCTAAAAAATAAACCCACCCAATACACCCTTAAAAAATCCTAACACTAACCCCCGAAGATTCACTTACCGGGAGAAGTCTTCATCCAAGCGGCAAGATGTCCTCAACGAAGCCAGCAGAAGTGGTCCTCCAGATGGGCAGAAGTGGTCCTCCAGACGGGCAGAAGTCTTCATCCAGACAGCATCTTCTATCTTCATCCTTCCAACGCGGAGCGGCTCCATCTTCAAGACATCTGGCTCGGAGCATCCTCTTCAATCGATGACTTCTTTGTAATGAATGTTTCTTTAAGTGACATCATCCTATATGGCGTCCCTTAGATTCCGATTGACTGATAGAATTCTATCAGCCAATCGGAATTAAGGTAGAGAAATTTCTATTGGCTAATGCAATCAGCCAATAGAATTGAGCTGGCATTCTATTGATTGAGCTGGCATTCTAATAGTGCCCATCTGGCCTGTCGGGGCGACAAACAGTTTGCTTCAGATAGATAAGTTAAATTCTTGTGGTCAGTAAGAATGAGCACTGGCACGCTAGTTAGCACCCTCGAGAAGATGCCTCCATTCCTTGAGTGCCAACATATGGCCAGTAATTCCTTGTCGTCTATTTCATAATTGCACTCTGCTGGAGACAATTTCTTAGAGAAGAAACCACACGGATTCAAGGAACCGTCAGACGTAGGACGTTGAGACAAGAGGGCACCTACTCCAGTCTCAGACGCATCGACCTCAAGAACGAAAGGCAGGACAGGGTTAGGATGAGCCAGAACTGGAGCGGCAGCAAAGGCAGTCTTAAGACTATCAAAGGCCTTAATGGCAGTAGGTGACCAATGGAGTGGATCATTCTCTTTATGAGTCATGTCTGTGATAGGTTTGACCAAGGAAGAAAAGTTTTTAATAAACTTTCTATAGTAATTGGCGAACCCCAAAAAACGTTGTATAGACCGAAGACCAATTGGGCGAGGCCACTGCAGAACTGCAGATAACTTGTCAGGATCCATGGAGAACCCTGCAATGGAGATAACATAACCTAGGAAGGTTACTTGAGTCTGATGGAACTCACATTTTTCGAGCTTACAAAACAGGCTGTTCTCACATAGTCTCTGAAGAACCCGTGTAACATCAGAACGATGAGCCTCAAGTGTGGGTGAGTGTATAAGGATGTCGTCCAAGTACACCACAACACACTGTTGCAACATATCTCGTAAGACATCATTAATAAGTTCCTGGAAAACAGCAGGAGCATTAAATAGGCCAAAGGGCATTACAAAGGGCATTACAAGATACTCATAATGCTCCATTCGTTGCCCTCCTTGATCCTAACGAGATTGTACGCTCGTCTCAAATCAAGTTTAGTAAAGACCGTAGCTCCCTTGAGGCGGTCAAAGAGTTCCGTAATGAGCAGAATAGGGTAAGCATTCTTAATGGTAAGATGATTAAGACCCCTATAATCGATGCATAGTTTTAACTCGCCACCCTTTTTCTTCACAAAGAAGGAGCCAGCCCCTGCAGGAGAGCAGGATTTGCAGATGATCCCCCGCAACAGAGCATCGGCAACGTACTCCTCCATAGCACAATTCTCTGCAATAGACAGAGGGTAAACCCGGCCCCAGGGAGGAATGGCTCCGGGTTGCAGGTCTATGGCACAATCGTAAGACCGGTGAGGAGGCAACGTACCGGCACGCACCTCTTCAAAAACATCTAGGAACTCTTGGTACTCCTCTGGCAATTGAGATACCGAAGAAGTGCAGAAGACTTTAACTTTAACTGACTTTAAGATTTTAACTGGTTTCCGAAGACAAGTGAAAATACATTGCGGAGACCACGCCAGTCGAGACTGGGATTGTGCTTTTGGAGCCAGGGATAACCCAGAACAACCAGAAAATGCAGAGAGTTTATCACCTGGAATCGGAGGGTTTCAAAATGGAGAGCCCCAACAGCCATGGATAACGGAGCAGTTTCATGAGTAATGAGTGCGGGCTGAAGGGGCCTGCCATCAATGGCCTCAATAGCAAGCGGAACGGACCGAGGCAAAACAGGAATGGGGTGCTTTGATACAAAAGCACTGTCAATGAAATAGCCCGCAGCACCGGAGTCAACAAAAGCCTGGGTGACTATGGAGGAATCCACCCAGGAAAGCACAACCGTGACCAAAGGTTTCTCCTTTAGCGGTTCCGGGGACAAGGATAAACCACCCAAGGTCTGCCCCCGACAGGACCTTAGGTGTGAGCGTTTCCCGACCATGTAGGAAAAGACATCAAAAGGTAGCCCTGTAACCCACAATAGAGGCAGAGCCCCTCCCTCCTCCTAAAGGCCCTCTCCGCCACGGAGAGACGCGTGAATCCCAATTGTATCGGCTCAGCAGTACCTGGTGACTCGGGACCAGGAAGCCTGGGAGGAGTGGGAGGCATGGTTGGGAACAAACACATAGGAGACAACGGAACAGGAGGCTTTTGCAAGCGCTCCTTGAAAGAGGGCCTCTCACTTAGTCTGATGTCAATTAGGATCAAAAAAGACACCAATGCCTCGAGATCTTCTGGTATATCTCTGGCAGCAACTTCGTCTTTAATCGCATCAGAGAAAGAAGGCGGCAACAAGGGCTTCATTGTTCCAACCTACCTCTGCGGCAAGCATATGGAACTCAATGGCATACTGAGCAACAGATCTTGTACCTTGCTGAATGGACATGAGTCGTTTAGCAGCAGAGGACGAGCAAGCTGGAACATCAAATACCCTTCGAAAGGAGGCCACAAATTCAATTTAATTTGAAATCACAGGTTTATTAGTCTCCCACAAGGGATTAGCCCAGACAAAACTGTGTCAGAGAGTAACGAGATGAGAAATCCCACCTTAGCTCTGTCAGAGGGAAACGCCTGAGGTAACATCTCAAAGTAAATGCCCACCTGGTTCAAAAACCCTCTGCACTGATTAGGATCGCCTCCATAACACTGAGGTAGAGGTGCAGAACCGGACATGCTCCTGTTAGGACTAGGTGCAGCAGCGGAAACAGGAGCAGCTATAACTTGCGGGACACTTTGGTCCAAATGTGCAGTGTGAGTCAGCAGGGTTTGCAGGGCTAGTGCAAATTGATCCAAGCGGTGATCCTGTTCATCCATCCTGGAAATTATGGCAGGTAAAAGTGGATTATTAGCACCATCAGGATTCATGGCCCTTGCGTAATGTCAGTGTGCCAGGAATCAGACTAAGACGAGAAGGGCAAAAATAATCACACCTTTATTAATAGCAAAAAATAATAAAAAGTCCACAAGTCAAATAACAAGCCAGGAATCAAAACCAGAGCTGGAGTCAGACGAGCCGAGTCAGGAGCCAAAGTGAGTAGTCAGACGAGCTGGAATCAGGAACAAGGAGAACAGCAGAGTCAGGAACAAGCCAGGGATCAGGAACCAGGAGGGATGTCAGACAGCCAGGTAATACACAGGAGCTCTCACAAACAGGTCTGAGACAACGCAAGGGCAAAGCATACTGAACAGAGGCCCTTTAAATAATAAGTGATGACATCACAATTCTGAGACTGCATCCTGTCTCACACTGATGATGTACACCAGTCTGGCCATAAAAGGAAGTGCAGGAAGTGAGCAGCATCACACAGTATGCACCAGAGTCAGCAAGAAAGGTGAGTAAAATGGCTGCCAGCAGTACATGGCAAACAAAACAGGGAAAAAACCCTGACAGTTTTACTGTTGGGGGGATGTGTGTATTTTTTTTACAGGTAAAAGAGCTGATTTCTTTGGGGCAATGCCCTGCAAAAGGCCCTTTTAAGGGCTATTGGTAGTTTAGTTTAGGCTAGGTTTTTTTTTTATTTTGGGTGGGCTTTTTTTATTTTGATAGGGCTATTAGATTAGGTGTAATTAGTTTAAAGATCTTGTAATTTGTTTTTTATTTTCTGTAATTTAGTGGGGTTTTTTTTTTGGTAATTTAGCTAATTGTATTTAATTTATTTAATTGTATTTAATGTAGGGAATTTATTTAATTGTAGTGTAGTGTTAGGTGTTATTGTAACTTAGATTAGGTTTTATTTTACATGTCAATTTGTATTTATTTTAGCTAGGTAGTTATTAAATAGTTAATAACTATTTAGTAACTATTCTACCTAGTTAAAATAAATACAAACTTGCCTGTAAAATAAAAATAAACCCTAAGCTAGATACAATGTAACTATTAGTTATATTGCAGCTAGCTTAGGGCTTATTTTATAGGTAAGTATTTAGTTTTAAATAGGAATAATTTAGGTAATGATAGTAATTTGTATTTAGATTTATTTAAATTATATTGAAGTTAGGGGGTGTTAGGGTTAGGGTTAGACTTAGGTTTAGGGGTTAATAAATTTAGAATAGTGGCGGCGACGTTGGGGATGGCAGATTAGAGGTCAATAAATGTAGGTAGGTGGCGGCGATGTTGGGGGCAGCAGATTAGGGGTTAATAAATATAATGTAGGACCGGTTAACGCTGCTTTTTTACCTTAACACACAACTCGTAATCTAGCCGAAAGTTTCCCTTTCCAGCGAGCTCTATTATTTCCTATAGCAGACATTTTGCAAAGTTTAGATAAATGGGTCCTTGGTTTCCTGTAGCGACCACAGCCCACGTATTTAAGACTGTGAAAGGAAGTAATGGACCCTACACAAATGAATTCAAAATAAAAAAAGAAATAAAATGTAAAATCATTTTAATGTGACGAATAAGCCATATTGCAATGATTTCTATTAAAGGGACATAAAACTCAAACTTTATCTTTCATGGTTGAAATGGAGCATGCATTTTTAAGCAACTTTCAAATGTACTCCTATTATTAATTTTGTTCCATTCTCTTGGTATCCTTTATTGAAGGAGCAGCAATATTCTTCATAAAGTAATGCGTTTAACCCTATGGCTGACAGTAACACATATAAAGTAATGAGTTTAACCCTATGGCTGACAGTAACACACATAAAGTAATGAGTTTAACCCTATGGCTGACAGTAACACACATAAAGTAATGTGTTTAACCCTATGGCTGACAGTAACACATATAAAGTAATGAGTTTAACCCTATGGCTGACAGTAACACACATAAAGTAATGAGTTTAACCCTATGGCTGACAGTAACACACATAAAGTAATGAGTTTAAGCCTATGGCTGACAGTAACACAAATACAGTAATGTGTTTACCCTATGGCTGACAGTAACACAAATAAAGTAATGTGTTTACCCTATGGCTGACAGTAACAAAAAAAGCTGTGATTTGTTTGTATTCATGGCTACCAGCAAGACACACAAAATAGTGATTTTTCTTCATCCCAATAACAGAACACTCTTTTCAAAAACTTATATAGCTGTCATTTATGCTTTTTACACCAGTATGATCAGTAATTTAACCCTGGATTTTTTTGTCCCTGGAAATTGTCCCCCCAGGAGATTTATATATATATATATATATATATATATATATATATATATATATATATATATATATATATATATATATATATATATATAGCTTGATTACAAGCGGATATCATGTTTTCGCTGTCCGTTTTAATTGCACTTATATTACAAGTTGAGCAAAAATTAAGCTACAATTCTTACTGCGATCTCAGAGCTGTGGTTAACTGTTTTACTAAATTAACAAGTTGCCCAAAACACTTTAAAAGTACATTACAAAGTACAGTAACACGCATAATAACACCATCTAATAAAAATTATGTTAAAAAAATATTGTACAAAAAAAGTGCTCAAAGATATGAGATCTCAGGTGTTAGAAAAAAAAGCTGCCAAAGGACTTTAACATAGAGATACATAGATATATTGCTAAAGATGTATTTGTATGTATATTTATATGTTTAACTGTGTATTTACTGTAAATGTTTCACATTCCAATGTTCTGCACATAGCAGAATATGTTCTATGTATTTTAAAATAGACATTTCTTGATATATATGTACAGTATCTATACCTATATATAATCATCTATATACTGTACATAGGTATAAATATACATTTGTTTTAAAAAAAACAACAGCTATATGTAGTAATATTTAATTATGAATAAATAGAATATATTCTGTTATGTTAAGAACATTGGAATATGAAATAATTATATTTTCATGTTGGGTTTGGCGATAGTGTTTGCGCGATAGTCAGGTGTTGAGAGGAATACGTGAAAGCGCAAGCGAGATTTGATGTTCAGATTTTTGTTCTAGTCTGGGTACCACTTGTGCAAATTTTTTTTATTTTTTTTACTTGTAATACGAGCGCAAACCGACTAGCACAGAAAGCTTAACCCTAGTGGAGTTTTCGCAATTGCGAAAACACAAAATACCAATCCACTTGTAAGCTAGCCCATAGTGTATTATTTAAATATAATTAACCCCTAGAGGAATATTGTTATTATTATTATTATTATTAAATGGGTTATAATATGGCCTCATATTTACTATCAAATGGGTGTGTTTTGATTGCAGAACTGAGTGGATGGAGCAGTTGAAAAATAATTTTGTGTACTATTAAAATATTATTTGTCTGCTTAATTTTGAAGCTGTGTTGTAACAATAACCATATGCCCAGCATGTGTTCCAGAGACTGGCATTGTCAATATTATGGGGTAGGTGTAAGAGCTTGGTTCTGTAATCTGTATACTAAGCTATGGATAAGTCTAAATTCTACTATTACTATTATTAAATGAATGTGTTTTTAACTGAGTGGGCAGAGCCGTTGAACAATAGGTCGTCAATACTCTGATAACCTGCTTGCTTGCTTGCTTTGCTGCAAAGTGTCCCTGGAATTTTGTTTGGAATGTTGGCAACAATGCACACTTACTGCTGAAGCCTCTATCCTTTCCAAATATGACAACTGCCATAAGTGTCAATAATGCAGTGCATGAGTAGTGCCACACCTAAGGCCATACACAGAAATTCTTTTGGTGGGGGGACGAGCTAAAAGAAATGCCATACAATAATAATACTAATATAGACATGCATATATAATTAAATATAAAAAGCAAAACTCGAGAGGGAAGGGCATATGTGCCCTCTTTGAACTCCCTAGCAGGTCCATGGCCCTCTCTACTGCCATGTTGATTATTAATTAAGGAATGAGGACCAAACAGTCTTAAAAATGTAGCCATTTAAGTGTCTTTTTTATTTGTAGATTTTAATGGAAGTTAGTTGAAACACTGGACTGCCCATTGTAATACTGGACATCTGGGGGCATATTTATCAAGCTCCGTATGGAGCTTGATGCCCCGTGTTTCCGGCGAGCCAAGTTATGAAGCAGCGGTCTAAAGACCACTGCTCCATAACCTGTCCACCTGCTCTGAGGCCGCGGGCAGTAATCAACCTGATCAAATAAGATTGGGTTGATTAACCCCCCCCCCTGCTAGCGAGTGGCCGCAAATCTGCAGGGGCGGCATTGCACCAGCAGTTCACAAGAACTGCTGGTGCAATGATAAATGCAGAGAGCGTATGCTGCCGGCATTTATTGATGTGCAGCGGAAATGATACACTATATCGCATCATGTCCGCTCGCATAATCATTAATAGGCCCCTTTGGGTTAAAACACATAGTACAGGCATACCTCGTTTTATTGCGCATAACTTTATTACGCTCCACAGATATTGCTCTTTTTACATATTAAGGCTCAGATGATGGATAGAATTTTTTAGCAATAAAGTATTTTTTAATGAAGGTATGTACATTGTTTTTTTAGACATAATGCTATTGCACACTTAATAGACTACTGTATAGTGTAAATATAACTTTTATATGCACTGGGAAACAAAAACATTTGTGTGGCTCACTTTATTTCTATATTTGCTTTATTGCAGTGGTCCGGAACCGAACCTGCAATATCTCCGAGGTACACCTGTATAAGAAAGCGATTTTTTGAAAAAAGGTAAAGCAAGTGCTTTGTTTAAAAAGGGATAGTAAAATTAATGAATATGTAAAATTTTTAAATGTTTTAACAACAAGAGCATTTTATTTTTACGCTAGAATGTAGTTTGTCAAGTAACTAGGCTCTACAAATGGATTATGATGCAGATTAAAGGGATATTAAACAGTGCTCTGGAATGGATCACATCCTTCCTCACAGGCAGAACCCAAAGAGTCAGACTCCCACCTTTCTCCTCCAAACCCACACCAGTCAACTGCGGGGTACAGCAAGGCTCTTCCCTCTTCAACATCTACATGGCCCCGCTCGCTGCTATCGTCCAAAGCCACAACCTCAACATCATCTCCTATGCCGACGACACCCAGCTAATCATCTCACTCACCCGAGATCCCACCACCGCCAAAAGGAACATCCAGTAAGGCCTGACAGCAGTCGCTGCCTGCAGTGTTAATTTCGTCGACTAAAACTAGACTAAAATGACTATAAAACTAAAGAAATTCTGATGACTAAAATACGACTAAAACTAAAATGACATTTTAGTCAAAAGACTATGAGTAAAACTAAATCAAAATTACATTTTAGTCAAAAGACTATGACTAAAACTAAATCAAAATTTGCTGACAAAAAACATTTTATGCAAGGTGTTATAATCAATCCATATTCAATTACTGCTCTTTTGTAAAAATTAAGAAACTTAATTTTATTAAATTTTAAGATAAAGACATGTTATATACCACAACAGTTAAATCTGTTAAATCTGTATTGAATGTTCAAACCTTAATACCATAAATAAAAACAGGTTAATAAACCTTTAATCCAGGAGTATATAATGAGTTTGGAAGTTCTAGAGCAGTGCTAATATCATTGCCGAAAAATTTTCGAATCTGTGAACAATCAATTGATTCTTCCTATAGAAATAAGCATAACCCATGAATATGGGTTTAAGCAGTGGCGGCTGGTGACTTTTGAGGATAGGGGAGCACTAGCCCCACCCCTCAGATGGCTCCACCCATTTTAATGTGTGTGTGTATGTATATATATATCTATATATAACTTATATTATCAAATTTGCTTCATTCTCGTTGTATCCTTTATTGAAAGAGCATCAATATCCCACTGAGAGCTAGTTGAACATATTGGGTGAGCCAATGACATGAGGCATATATGTGCAGGCACTAAACATCAGTTAATTCCCAGTAGTGCATTGCTGCTTTTGAGCCTACCTAGGTATCCTTTTTTACAACAGATATCAAGAGAACAAAGCATATTAGATAACAGAAGTAAATTGGAAAGTTGTTTAAAATTGTTCTATCTGAATCATGAAAGGAAACATTTGGGTTCCATGTCCAGTTAAATATTTTATATTACAATCTAAAGTTGTTTTATGCCACAATAATTTAAAAGATTTTGCCTGAATAAATGTAGCTTTAATCAGTCATTACACAAAACTGTGTTATGTGACAGTTGTAGAGAGCTGCCCCTTTAAACACTAATAATTCTGTTTGTGGTTCTTACAAAAAGAAAAAAGAAAAGAGAGAGCAGTCTGGGCTCAGCTTTTTTAAGTCTTTTCAGAAGTTCATCATTTCCCCAATAAAGGTAGACAGACCTAACTCATAGTATACATACATACACACACACACACACACAAATTAATATATATATATATATATATACACACACACTCACAAATATATATATATATATATATATATATATATATATATATATATATATATATATATACATATACACATATACACTCACACACACATATACATACATACATACACACACACACAAATATATATATATATACACACACTCACATACACATATACATACATACATACATACACACACAAATATATATATATATATATATATATATATATACACACATACACACACACACACACACTCACATATACATACACACACATATACATACACACACACACACAAATATATATATATATATATATACACACTCACACACACATATACATACACACACATATACATACATACACACACAAATATATCTATATATACACTCACACACACATATACATACACACACTGTAACTGCAGCTTATGTCAGTGTGACTGTGTGATATAAACTTTAGGACAGCAAGTAAGAATGAAATGTTTTTTTTTAAAAATGGTCTTAAAACTCTTCTCAGTAACTTAAGACGGCTGCTGGTTTAACAGTCCCTACTGGAACTAGAAGGGTTAATTAGAAAAAGTGGTTCCCTGCTTACTTTTAGAGAGAGGCTGGCCAGATTTATTTGCGGAGGTGACTGTCAGCTCAATACAAACAATAAATCAGAGATTCAGTTCAACACATGGAAGGTCCTTACCTTTATAACCCGGCAGGTCAAGACAGCCATAAAACGCACATTTCTGTTAGAGAAGCGCTGCAGCAATCTCTGTGCACACTTTCATCAACAGGCTGCTTAGATTTATTTGCCGAGGTGACAATTCAAATACAATTGCCTCGCTAACGGCTCCCACCATGCAGCAATCCCTTAACCTGTACTATACATACACACAACTTGGAAGGAAGTCCCTGTGCTAACTATCTAATTACTTGCAGCGTCGGGGTAAATAATCAAAAGCACACTGACTCAGTCAGCAGTTGTACCGAAGGGAAGAGGGACCGTCTGTGGCCAGATTAAGTGCTGTCTAATTGCTGGGAGCGCGGGGACCCACATGCAGTGAAATGAACGTTACTACTAGCAGTCAAGGGTCAATCTTGGGTAAAGCCTTTACCGAGGGTTGTCCGCTAGTTCATTTCACTGAATATGGGTCCCCGGCCTGACCCGGCCTGCACTCCCAGTAATTAGACAGCACTCAATCTGGCCACAGACGTTCCCTCTTTGGTACACCTGCTGGCTGAGTCAGTGTGTTTTTTATTATTTACCCCGACACTGCAAATAATTAGCCGTGGATGGACCCGGGGTGGTTAAACATAATTTACCTCTGAGTGAGCCACACTGGAGAACTGTCTAAGACTAACAGTCTTTAGCACCCACCTAATAGAGACGACAGTTAAAGTTCTACAGCTCACCGCATACACTTCACCACTACTAAGTGAGGAGCCCGGTTGCCGCCAAATATGTGCAGACACTGCAGAACTATTGGGTGACATCACATAGCGACTTCTGCACCACAGGTAGTTCCGCCCCTGCTCTTACCTCCTTAGACTGCTCTTATGAAAACTGGTGCTTGCTTACAGGCTTGAGGCTCCACTCCACTGCTCCAGCCCAGAGACCTCCTCTCAGCTCAACGACTATCTCCGCAATGAGATTTCACGCCGTTGAGCTGGGAGGATCTTGTCAAGCGTCATCACGTGACTGTGAGTGATGACGCTCTTCTCTGTCACTGGCTGCTGCTGACCTGCTGCCTGTCTCTCTCGTAACACCTCCCACCCCTCGCATAGGCTGTAGTGTGCGAACAGCAGACTATGGGGATGGGGAGGCTGGGAGCTGCGCAGCAGGCAAATTTAGAATGTGCATAGCACAGTGCCAATAGCTTAGCTATCGCACGTGCGGTTAGGGGTTAGATAGATTAGTAAATTAGTACAGGGGCCAGGCTACAGGCTGTATTCTGTATATTATACTGTAACTTACTACATGTAAATAAATACATGTAATAATAAAAAGAAAATAAGTTTGGATTGTATTTTTTTCTGGGGGTCAAAAAAAAAATATTTTTTTCAATAGGGGGCTATTGGAAAAATTATATATTTTTTCTGTTTTTTTTTCCTTCTGGGCTGCTGGGGGGGGGGCACGTGCGAGTGTGCTGAAATGGAGGAGCCTCCACTGGGTTTAAAGGGCCACTGTAAGTAAATATTTTCTATGCCTGTTACTAATTAACTACCCCAAATACACTTTTTATCAATAGCATTTCATTAACATATCGCTACCGTATTTCAGAAATCTTGTCTGTAAATTTAATTGTTTTCCAAACCCACTCCGTGGGTATCCTTTGCTCTGTACCAATCCGTTTACAATACCTAGGTTTCAAAATGGCGCTTTAAACACAAAGTTATTGGTTTAAGTATTTTGAACACGCAGTGCTGAAATAGTGGGCAGGATAATGTGACATCATCGGCGAATAAAAGATATAACTTTTAGAACGTTATGAAACTTCGTTTTGGAGAAAATATAGGTCAGTAGGTTTTAATTAATGTTTATTAACTTTAATATGTTAGTTGTTTAGCTTAAAAATTATAACAGAAAGTAATCCTTTAAGTTATGCTGTGCCTGTGCTAGCTGCAGAAACTTATTGTCGTGTTGAGTTACTTGATATTTGTTTAAATTATTAACAGAGAACTGTTAAAGTTTTTATATTGGGTAATATGTTCAATACAGCCAATACAGTTTACAGTTTTGGTTTTTTATATTTTAAAGTTGCACTTCTGTTTGTTTATGAAACTTGGTTTTATTTAATTTTAAGTTTAATAAAGATGTTACATATCACAACGGCTAAATCTGTGTCTGTATTGCATGTTTAAACCTTAATACCATAAATATTAACAGGTGTTATGTTTACTCCTGGAGTATATAATCAGTTTGCAAATTATAGAGAAATGCTTAAATAATGCATTACACTTAAACTAAAAGCCTAACGCCTAGATTTAGAGTTTTGCGGCCAAAGGGGTGCGTTAGCTACGCGTGCTTTTTTCCCCCCACACCTTTTAAATACCGCTGGTATTTAGAGTTCACAGAATGGCTGGGTTTTCAGAGCGTTAGGCTCCAAAAAGGGAGCGTAGAGCATAATTTAACGCCACTGCAACTCTCGATACCAGCGGTGCTTACGGACGCGGCCAGCTTCAAAAACGTGCTCGTGCTCGATTCCCCCATAGAAAAAAATGGGGCTGTTTGAGCTGAAAAAAAACCTAACACCTGCAAAAAAGCCGCGTTCAGCTCCTAACGCAGCCCCATTGTTTCCTATGGGGAAACACTTCCTATGTCTGCACCTAACACTCTAACATGTACCCCGAGTCTAAACACCCCTAACCTTACACTTATTAACCCCTAATCTGCCGCCTCCGCTATCGCTGACCCCTGCATATTATTTTTAACCCCTAATCTGCCGCTCCGTACACCCCCGCCACCTACGTTATCCCTATGTACCCCTAATCTGCTGCCCTAACATCGCCGACCCCTATATTATATTTATTAACCCCTAATCTGCCGCCCCCAACGTCGCCTCCACCTAACTACACTTATTAACCCCTAATCTGCCGACCGGACCTGAGCGCTACTATAATAAATGTATTAACCCCTAATCCGCCTCACTCCCGCCTCAATAACCCTATAATAAATAGTATTAACCCCTAATCTGCCCTCCCTAACATTGCCGACACCTAACTTCAAGTATTAACCCCTAATCTGCCGACAGGAGCTCACCGCTACTCTAATAAATTTATTAACCCCTAAAGCTAATTCTAACCCTAACCCTAACACCCCCCTAAGTTAAATATAATTTTATTCTAACAAAATAAATTAACTCTTATTAAATAACTTATTCCTATTTAAAGCTAAATACTTACCTGTAAAATAAACCCTAATATAGCTACAATATAAATTATAATTATATTGTAGCTATTTTAGGATTAATATTTATTTTACAGGCAACTTTGTAATTATTTTAACCAGTTAATAACTATTCAATAGTTACCTAGTTAAAATAATAACAAAATGACCTGTAAAATAAATCCTAACCTAAGTTACAATTAAACCTAACACTACACTATCAATAAATTAATTAAATAAAATACCTACAATTATCTACAATTAAACCTAACACTACACTATCAATAAATAAATTAAATACAATTCCTACAAATAAATACAATTAAATAAACTAACTAAAGTACAAAAAATAAAAAAGAACTAAGTTACAAAAAATAAAAAAATATTTACAAACATTAGAAAAAATTACAACAATTTTAAACTAATTACACCTACTCTAAGCCCCCTAATAAAATAACAAAGACCCCCACAATAAAAAAATGCCCTACCCTATTCTAAATTACAAAAGTTCAAAGCTCTTTTACCTTACCAGCCCTTAAAAGGGCCCTTTGCGGGGCATGCCCCAAAGAATTCAGCTTTTTTGCCTGTAAAAAAAAAACATACAATACCCCCCCCACATTACAACCCACCACCCACATACCCCTAATCTAACCCAAACCCCCCTTAAATAAACCTAACACTAAGCCCCTGAAGATCTCCCTACCTTGTCTTCACCATGCCAGGTTCACCGATCGGTCCAGAAGAGGGTCCGAAGTCTTGATCCAAGCCCAAGCGGGGGGCTGAAGAGTGACGTCCATCCTCGGGCTGAAGTCTGGATCCAAGCGGCGGCTGAAGAAATCCATCATCGGGATGAAGTCTTGATCCAAGCGGGCGCTGAAGAAGTCCATCGTCGGGATGAAGTCTTCTATGAAGCAGCATCTTCAATCTTCTTTCTTCCGGAGCCATCATCTTCCAGCCGACGCGGAACATCCTCTTCTACCGACGCCTACTCGCCGAATGACGGTTCCTTTAAATGACGTCATCCAAGATGGCGTCCGTCGAATTCCGATTGGCTGATAGGATTCTTTCAGCCAATCGGAATTAAGGTAGGAAAATTCTGATTGGCTGATGGAATCAGCCAATCAGATTCAAGTTCAATCCGATTGGCTGATCTGATCAGCCAATCAGATTGAGCTCGCATTCTATTGGCTGTTCCGATGATGGACTTCTTCAGCGCCCACTTGGATCAAGACTTCAGCCCGATGATGGATTTCATCAGCCGCCGCTTGGATCCAGACTTCAGCCCGAGGATGGACGTCACTCTTCAGCCCCCCGCTTGGGCTTGGATCAAGACTTCGGACCCTCTTCTGGACCGATCGGTGAACCTGGCATGGTGAAGACAAGGTAGGGAGATCTTCAGGGGCTTAGTGTTAGGTTTATTTAAGGGGGGTTTGGGTTAGATTAGGGGTATGTGGGTGGTGGGTTGTAATGTGGGGGGGGTATTGTATGTTTTTTTTTTACAGGCAAAAGAGCTGAATTCTTTGGGGCATGCCCCGCAAAGGGCCCTTTTAAGGGCTGGTAAGGTAAAAGAGCTTTGAACTTTTGTAATTTAGAATAGGGTAGGGCATTTTTTTATTTTGGGGGTCTTTGTTATTTTATTAGGGGGCTTAGAGTAGGTGTAATTAGTTTAAAATTGTTGTAATCTTTTTCTAATGTTTGAAAATATTTTTTTATTTTTTGTAACTTAGTTCTTTTTTATTTTTTGTACTTTAGTTAGTTTATTTAATTGTATTTATTTGTAGGTATTGTATTTAATTAATTTATTGATAGTGTAGTGTTAGGTTTAATTGTAGATAATTGTAGGTATTTTATTTAATTAATTTATTGATAGTGTAGTGTTAGGTTTAATTGTAACTTAGGTTAGGATTTATTTTACAGGTAATTTTGTAATTATTTTAACTAGGTAACTATTAAATAGTTATTAACTATTTAATAGCTATTGTACCTGGTTAAAATAAATACAAAGTTGCCTGTAAAATAAATATTAATCCTAAAATAGCTACAATATAATTATTTGTTATATTGTAGCTATATTAGGGTTTATTTTACAGGTAAGTATTTAGCTTTAAATAGGAATAAGTTATTTAATAAGAGTTAATTTATTTCGTTAGAATAAAATTATATTTAACTTAGGGGGGTGTTAGGGTTAGGGTTAGATTTAGCTTTAGGGGTTAAAAAATTTATTAGAGTAGCGGTGAGCTCCGATCGGCAGATTAGGGGTTAATACTTGAAGTTAGGTGTCGGCGATGTTAGGGAGGGCAGATTAGGGGTTAATACTATTTATTATAGGGTTATTGAGGCGGGAGTGAGGCGGATTAGGGGTTAATAACTTTATTACAATTGCGGCGCGGTCCGGTCGGCAGATTAGGGGTTAATAAGTGTAGGTAGGTAGCGGCGACGTTGGGGGCGGCATATTAGGGGTTAATAAATATAATATAGGGGTCGGCGGTGTTAGGGGCATCAGATTAGGGGTTCATAGGGATAATGTAGGTGGCAGCGGTGTGCGGTCGGCAGATTAGGGGTTAAAAAATTTTAATAGAGTGGCGGCGATGTGGGGGGACCTCGGTTTAGGGGTACATAGGTAGTTTATGGGTGTTAGTGTACTTTAGAGCACAGTAGTTAAGAGCTTTATAAACCGGCGTTAGCCCAGAAAGCTCTTAACTACTGTTTTTTTCTGCGGCTGGAGTTTTGTCGTTAGATTTCTAACGCTCACTTCAGCCACGACTCTAAATACCGGCGTTAGAAAGATCCCATTGAAAAGATAGGATACGCAATTGACGTAAGGGGATCTGCGCTATGGAAAAGTCGCGGCTGGAAAGTGAGCGTTAGACCCTTTAATGACTGACTCTAAATACCGGCGGTAGCCCAAAACCAGCGTTAGGAGCCTCTAACGCTGGTTTTGACGGCTACCGCCCAACTCTAAATCTAGCCGTTAGATTTTAGTCGACTAAAATCTACTGGAGATTTAGTTGACTAAAATACGACTAAAACTAAAACAATTCAGATGACTAAAATACGACTAAAACTAAAATGGCATTTTAGTCAAAAGACTAAAACTAAGACTAAATTGAAATGTGCTGTCAAAATTAACACTGGCTGCCTGGATGAATGACAACTGGCTCAAACAGATAAAACCGAAATCCTCCTCCTCGGACCCAATAAATCCGCATGGGATGACTCCTGGTGGCCCACAGCACTCGGTCACCCTCCAACCCCAACCGACCATGCACAAAATCTAGGCTTCATCCTGGACTCATCACTCTCCATGGACCGACAAATCAATGCCGTCACCTCAACAAGCTTCCACATTCTCCACCTGCTACGAAAATATTTCAAGTGGATCCCTACCGAAACCAAGAAGACAGTCACCGACTCCCTCATCAGCAGCCGACTGGACTATGGCAATGCACTCTACACAGGCTCCACCATCAAACTCCAAAAGAGACTCTAACGTATCCAGAACGCCTCAGCCAGACTCATCCTCGACATCCCTCACCAATGCCACATCACTGAACACCTAAGGAACCTTCACTGGCTCCCCGTCAACAAGAGAATCACCTTAAAGCTCCTTACCCATGCATTCAAGGCCCTACACAACATCGGACCCGAATACATCAACCACCGCATACATTTCTACACTCCTGTAAGACAACGTCGATTGGCCCGACCAAGCTCTCGCAGTCATCTCCCGCATCAGCAAAGCCACAGCGGGCGGAAGATCCTTCTTCCACATGGCAGCAAAAACATGGAACACCCTCCCACTGTTCCTCAGACAATCCACCTCCCTCACAAGTTCAGAAAGGACCTCAAAACCTGGCTGTTCGACTGAACATCCCCCCCTCCCCCCCATTCCCCTTCCCTCAGCGTCTTGAGACCCTCAAGGATGAGTAGTTTGCGCTTTACAAGTACCCAATAGATATATAGATATATATATAATATAGTGCTCCTTAAGTAAAAAAATATTTTTAAAGTAAGCATAAAAAGAATCAGATTGTGTTTACGTACTTGTTTTCTTGCTAAGTTAACACTTATAAATTCTCAGTGTAGCCACTGCCTGCAGCTAGTTAATAGAGCTAGCATTACAGAACATAAGTTTTACTGTCACAAGATTTTTGTAACAAAAGTCATCTACTGAGCATGGGCAATAAACTGACTGGAGCTAGTATAGGTGTCTCCTAGCAACACTTCAAAGGAAAAGCTGCTCATTTTAGGCCCAATTATTTAAAGGTCTCTGGGCTGGTGAGATTATTTAAGAATGTTCGCCAGTACTTCTATTTCCCTGGTGGAATTTTATAAAGCCACTTTTTACCCTGAAAACAGGGTGTCTCAGTAAAGAGTGTATACTGCATATTCGAAGGAGAAGCATTACAAAAGTGCACAATGAAAATTGTAATTTTAAAAATCATACAAAATTAATAATTGAACCATTCACTCAAAAATATGCAGGGAAAATTGTATTGTTAAGGTGCATAAAAATTGTAACAAATTTGGTCACCAAAATTCGTATTTTATCAAAAATGTAAATTTGTTTGTAAATTGCACAGGAATAAATAGTATTATATATGCACAGTGTAAATCATAATTTAAGTACATATGCAAAAAAGCATAGCCAAAATACAAAGCATATCTTTTTTATCGTAAAATGGACTAAACATGGACATTCCATAGCCGAGTATGAAACTGTCTCTCAAATCCCAGCGTAATTATATAAACATTTCTGCCCTACAGATCTCACTTGTTGTTTCTCTGAAACTAAAAGGAGGTTGTGACAAAATACGCAAAATAATTTAATAGAAAAAAAACATGCATACAAAAATAGAGACGATTGTAAGATGTTATGCGCAGAACGCAACGCAATTTGATTTTTTTTTTATGCAGGATTTAATTTTTAAAGTGCGCCCCTGCTCACTGCTAACTATGCTCTACCCAGCAAAGTTTCCCTTTCCAGCGAGCTCCATTATTTCCTATAGCAGACATTTTGCATAGTTTAGATAAATGGGTCATTGGTTTCCTGTAGAGACCACAGCCCACCTATTTGAGGCTGTGAAAGGAAGTAATGGACCCTGCACAAATGAATTAAAAATAAAAAATTAAATAAAATGTAAAATCATTTTAACATGATGAATAAGCCATATTGCAATGATTTCTATTAAAGGGACATGAAACTCAAACTTTATCTTTCATGGTTGAAATAGAGCATGCATTTTTAAGTAACTTTAAAATGTACTCCTGTCATGGATACTGGGCTGCAAGGGTTAAACCCCTACCCCCTACTACCTCATCCCCCTCTTGTTTCTTGGCGGTTTTGGGCTCCTCAGAGCAACCACGATCCCCCAGACCTTTCCTTTTATGAAAATTTGTGTGTGAACCTGATCTTGAAAGAGCTGGCATCTGACCGACCTATCCTTCTCCAGCCGGACGGGCCCCTGGATCTACTGGCCGGCCACGGTACCCAGGATCCTCTGGAGATCTTTACCTCTGGCCGCTTCAGAGGCCCCCTGCCCCAGAGCTCCGCTCTTTTGGGGACTGGCACCCCGTTGGAAGGGTAAGATGTGGGCCAATTTTCGGAGGTGAGCTCCATAGGGAACCAGGTTTTTCCGAGCTCTACTCAGCAGATCGTGCTTCGGCTGGCAGGCCCCATGGAACTGCCAGACGGCCACAGCAGCTCGGATTCCCAGTCCTCTTTACCTCAGGTTGCTCCAGCAGCCCCTCGTCCTAGAGCTCCGGTCTTTTGGGGATTGATACCTCTCATGGAGGACTAGAGGTGGGGTGATTTCCAGGGGTGAGCCCTCTTACGAACCGGGGGTTTTGGACCTCCCCTCAATACCAATTTCCCAGAGGTCTTCCCAGTGTACGCTGGGTAGCCCATAACTCCAATCCCCAGACATGGATCAAGGCGCTTTTTGGACTGAAGTAACTGGGGGCCAAGGGCTTTCTAACGATACTCTGGAAGTGACGCCACTCCCCCAGGATCACCCCAAATGCACCCTCCCTGTACAGCTGGACACTGGGGGCCATTGTATATTATGGAGGTGCCAGCCTGTCTGGTGGGGCGGGAATAGCGGGAGATTTGGGGGACTGATAAGGCTCTTATCAAGATCAGTTTCTGTATAAATGTTTTTAGTTTTTCCCAATAAAGTGTACTTCTTGTGTCACCTGAATGCTAGTCTGTCTAGTTATATGTGTGGGAACTACTATAATCACTCTTCTCCGCTACATAGAGGCAGGTTCCAAGTGTTGGAAGGATCCTTTGGTGGAGCTACCCAGTCGGGTAGCCGGTAATCCATCACAATTCCTATTATCAAATTTGTTCCATTCTCTTGGTATCCTTTATAGAAGGACCAGCAATGCACTGCTGGGAGCTAGCTGAGCACACTAGTAAGCCAATAACCAGAGGCATATATGCGCAGCCACCAATCAGCAGCTAGCTCCGAGCTCCTCAACCTACCCAGGTATGCTTTTTAACAAAGAATACATAGATAACAAAGCAAATTAGATAATAGAAGTAAACTGGAAAGCTGTTTAAAATTGTATGCTCTGTTTAAATCATTAAAATAATTTTTTGGGGTTTCATGTACCTTTAACCCCTTAATGACCGAGGACGTGCAGGGTACGTCCTCAAAAAAAAGGCAGTTAACGCCTGAGGACGTACCCTGCACGTCCTCGGTGTGGAAAGCAGCTGGAAGCGATCCTGCTCGCTTCCAGCTGCTTTCCGGTTATTGCAGTGATGCCTCGATATGGAGGCATCCTGCAATAACCTCACATGGCCATCCGATGCAGAGAGAGCCACTCTGTGGCCCTCTCTGCACCGGACATCGATGGCCGGTATCGTTGGTGGGTGGGAGCCGAATTGGGAGGCGGGTGGGCGGCCATCGGTGTGCCGCGTAACGTCAAGGGGGGCGGGACCATCGGGGACGCGCGCGTGCGTGCACGGAGGGTGGCGGGCGGGCGCGTGCACGGGGCGGGAGCGGGTGGGAACCGCTACACTATGGAAAATCTTTTAATAAAACCTGCCTAATCTTGTTTGTGCAAAAGCACAAAAAGTGATCGTGGAGGGGTGGGGGGGTTGGTTTTGTGTGTGGGGAAGCTACACTACAGAAACTTTAAACAAATTTAGAAAAAAAACAATTTTTTCTTCTAAACTGGGTACTGGCAGACAGCTGCCAGTACCCAAGATGGCGCCCATTAAGTTAGAGTGGGAGGGGATAGAGCTGTTTGGGGGGGGGGGGATCAGTGAGGTTGGGGGCTAAGGGGGGATAGTACACAGCAGCATATGTAAATATGCTTAAAAAAATCATTAAAAAAAAAATATATAGCTTTTATTTTAGTACTGGCAGACTTTCTGCCAGTACTTAAGATGGCGGGGACAATTGTGGGGTGGGGGAAGGAAGAGAGCTGTTTGGGAGGGATCAGGGGGTCTGATGTTTCAGGTGGGAGGCTGAGCTCTACACTAAATCTAATATTAACCCTGCAAGCTCCCTACAAGCTACCTAATTAACCCCTTCACTGCTAGCCATAATACACGTGTGATGCGCAGCGGCATTTAGCGGCCTTCTAAATACCAAAAAGCAACGCCAAAGCCATATATGTCTGCTGTTTCTGAACAAAGGGGATCCCAGAGAAGCATTTACAACCATTTGTGCCATAACTGCACAAGCTGTTTGTAAATGATTTCAGTGAGAAACCTAAAATTGTGAAAAATTTTACATTTTTTTTAATTTGATCGCATTTGGCGGTGAAATGGTGGCATGAAATATACCAAAATGGGCGTAGATCAATACTTGGGGTTGTCTACTACACTACACTAAAGCTAAAATTAACCCTACAAGCTCCCTACATGCTCCCTAATTAACCCCTTCACTGCTGGGCATAATACACGTGTGGTGCGCAGTGGCATTTAGTGGCATTCTAATTACCAAAAAGCAACACCAAAGCCATATATGTCTGGCATGAAATATACCAAAATGGGCCTAGATCAATACTTTGGGTTGTCTACTAAAAAAAAATATATACATGTCAATGAATATTCAGAGATTCCTAAAAGATATCAGTGTTCTAATGTAACTAGCGCTAATTTTGAAAAAAAAAAATGGTTTGGAAATAGCAAAGTGCTACTTGTATTTATGGCCGTATAACTTACAAAAAAAGCAAAGAAGATGTAAACATTGGGTATTTCTAAACTCAGGACAAAATTTAGAAACTATTTAGCATGGGTGTTTTTTGGTGGTTGTAGATGTGTAACAGATTTTGGGGGTCAAAGTTAGAAAAAGTGTTTTTTTTTTCAATTTTTCCTCATATTTTATAATTTTTTTATAGTAAATTATAAGATATGATGAAAATAATGTTATCTTTAGAAAGTCCATTTAATGGCGAGAAAAACGGTATATAATATGTGTGGGTACAGTAAATGAGTAAGAGGAAAATTACAGCTAAACACAAACACCGCAAAAATGTAAAAATAGCCTTGGTCCCAAACGGACAGAAAATGGAAAAGTGCTGCGGTCATTAAGGGGTTAAGTATAACCCAGTGCTTAGTGCTTTTTTATTAGAACAAAGACACACACTGATTTATATCATTTAAAGGGGTACGAAATCCTTGCACTAGCCCTGAGTGTTTCACATAGCATTAAAACTATCTGCCTGCAAGTTAGAAGTAACTGAACAATACATTTTAAAGGTACTTTTATATATTATATTATTTTAAAAGTTAAAGTTAGATACTAAGGATACATTAGTCTTTATGTACAAAATGGACTTCAGCACTCTTTTAATCAATATCAAATTGCTTTATTTAATTAATATATATTCATAGAAAGACATTTCCTGTCATCACGGCAAAATACACACACATCCCTGAATAAAAGATGCAACCAAATAGTGCATACCAAAGTGCAAAAGAAAAAGAAAATAGAAGTACATATCAAAACATATACAAATCTAAAATAGAAAGGCAAATCTGGCGTCCCAGATATTTTGGCATCACATGCAACACCCTGCTAGGATTACAGGCTATGTCCGGGCAGGTTCTCATGGGGATCTATGCATGCACAACCAATGTTAGTGTAAAGCGATGGTATAGCAGAAACAAGATGTGCTTAATATGAAAGCGGAATCAATATAAAAGTTCCATAGTTAACAGTTCCATTGGTAAAAGGAAGATGACTTGATTAGCGTTGCTTATATGCTTGTTAGATGCAAGCTTGTTAGCAGTAGTGTGTCAGTAAATTAAGCAAAAGCAGGCAAGCGTTAACATGCAGAGATATATTATAGGGTGTGCACGAGACAACACATAGTATGAAAATTGAAGCAATCCGGACAGCAAGCAAAAACACAGCAAGCTCCACATCAGCGGTTCTGAATTTACAACAACAGCAGCATGATACCTCTCCTTATAATTTTGTCTCCATGCATAGACATCCACGCTGTTACCAGTTAGTTCAAGTCAAGTCAAATCACTGTGGTAGAATCCTTATGGAAAATTGGTCCGTTTCATATAGGCACATAAAAATCTAAGAAGCCAAACATCGGGTGTCAGAGTGCCTAGCCACCACCTACGTACGTTTCACTCCCACTGGCTGATGAACGGGGCTTCGGCAGGCTGCCCTGACGAAGCCCCTGGCGAAGACCAGTTTTCCATAAGGATTCTACCACAGTGATTTGACTTGACTTGAACTAACTGGTAACAGCGTGGATGTCTATGCATGGAGACAAAACTATTTTAGATGTGTATATGTTTTGATATGTACTGCTATTTTCTTTTTCTTTTGCACTTTGGTATGTACTATTTGGTTGCATGTGCGTGTACTTTGCCGTGATGACAGGCAATGTCTTTCTATGAATATATATTAATTAAATAAAGCAATTTGATATTGATTAAAAGAGTGCTGAAGTCCCTTTCTTTTGTACATAAGTACTAATTTATCCTTAGTATCTAACTTTAACTTTTAAAGGAATATAGTGTCTTTGGGTCTGCACCAAGTAATTATACATACTAGTTGCTAAAATATTTTGTTGAGCTGGTTCCCTAGCTTTATACTTTACTTTTATATATTAATTCACACCCACCACTGAGAATAAATGAAAATTAACATAAAATAATATATATATATATATAATATATATGTGTGTGTGTGCTACCCCACTCTTCAGTACAAATATTTTTTTACAACATTGTGTGCATTTTATGAAAGCAAAAATATGAAGTTTTTCTTTTTTTTTTCAGACCATGAATTTTGCATTTCCTAATCTTTAATATCAAGAAGTTACCACAAATCACAACAAATGATGGCTCACGACAAGTCTTCAATGAACATCGGAAAGGAAAACATTTGTTAATAAATCCCTCTCTATTATTTTTACATTTACATGAACAATATCAGTGGAGGACATATATATTGATAAATATTTTGGAAAAGTATAAATACTGTCTCTTTAAATTATCGTCACAATCATCAAAGGATGTAACACTCTAACTGGATTGGATTGCCACATTATATAGTGGGATTTAGTGCAAATTAATATAGGATGTAACACTCTAATTTGATTGGTTAGCTACATTATAAAGTGGGATTTATTGGAAATTAATGCTATAGTCCAAAATCATAATTTTATTACTACAGATAACAAAGGCAATATGTGTAAAAGAATAACTGTTTAATTTAAGTATATATTTATGTAAAAACTTGCTGTCTAGGTAGTTTATCATTGTCATGTTTTATGTGATATTTTTATTTTTTCTATATCTGTTATAAAGTACAAAAACTCAGACTGGAATATTTTTGTAACCATAGCAACATTCTCAGATTCAATAATACATTCCTATTTTTATATATCTTAAATGATATGTTAAACATATAATATATATTAAAAATGTTAAATCTATCAGAAGTTCTTTAAAGAGATAATAATCAGGAATATTTATTTCATGAAAGAAAAGTTTATATGTAAAAGGAAAAGATAGTGCCAGCTTAGTTTTAACATATACACGCATGATTTGCAAGCAGAATATTATTGCTGGTAATAACACTTGGAGGGACAATAAAAAATTAAACTTTCACGATTCAGATAGGGCATGAAATTTTAAACAACTTTCCAATTTACTTTTATCATCAAATTTTCTGTGTTCTCTTGGTATTCTTTATTAAAAAAAAGCTCATATGCTAGTTTCTAAGAACCTGAAGGCCACCTCTTATCTCAGTGCATTTTGACAGTTTTTCACACTTAGACAGCACTGGTTCATGTGTGCCATGTAGATAACATTGTGCTCACTCCTGTGGCGTTATTTATGAGTCAGCACTGATTGGCTAAAGTGCAAGTCTGTCAAAAGAAATGAAATAAGGAAGCAAGTCTGCAGAGGCTTATATACAAGGTAATTACAGAGGTAAAAAGTATATTAATATAACCGTGTTGGCCATGCAAAATTGGGGAATGGGTAATAAAGGGATTATATATCTTTCTCAACAATAAAAGTTCTGGAGTAGACTGTCCCTTTAACGGAATTAAACTGCTCTGCACAACTACAATAGCTTATTATTTAGCATGCTGCTGGTTTTCATCCTGTGCTTGCAACTCTCTTCAGAGTCGTTCTAAATGTTTCTTTCATGATTCAGCTAAATCATACAATTTTAAAAATCTTTCCAATTTACTTATATTATCAAATTTGCTTCAGTCTCTTGGTATACTATGTTGAAGGAGCTGGAATCGACTATTAGGAGCTAGCTGAACACATCAGGTAAGCCAAAGACAAGAGGGATATAATATGTGCAGCCACCAATCAGCAGTTAGCTCTGAGTAGTGAATTGCTGTTCCATACCTACTGTATGTAGGTATGCTGTACATTAAATGATAACAATAGAATGAAGCAAATCAAGTAGGTAATAGAAATACTTTGGAAATGGAATAAAATAGCTTGCATTTTCAGATGCGGCAAAGAAAGAAAAACGTTTCCCAGCGTTAGAGAGAAAAAGCCGTAGCAGGGGATGGTTTTGATCCATCAACCTCTAATTTATGGACTCAGCGCACTCCTGTTATGCCACTCTGCTTTGCTCAGTCATGTGCAGTGGCGTCACTAGGGTTGGTGTCACCCGGTGCGGTATGTTATTGTGTCACCCCCTCCCCCCAGAAAGCAGGCACACACACATACAAACACTCAGAAACACTTAAAAACACACTCAGATGCACACACAAACATTCGGAAACACACTCAGACACACGCACAAAAACACAGACACACGCACAAAAACACTCTGACACGCACAAAAACACTCTGACACACGCACAAAAACACTCTGACACACACACAAAAACACTGGGGCACACACACAAACACTTAGACACACACACACACACAAAAACACTCAGGCACACACACAGAAACACTTAGACACACACAAAAAAAGCACTTAGACACACACACAAAAGCACTCAGACACACACACAAAAGCACTCACACACACACACACAAAAACACTCAGACACACACACAAAAGCACACACACACACACACACAAAAACACTCAGACACACACACAAAAGCACTCACACACACACACACAAAAACACTCAGACACACACACAAAAAATCAGACACACACACATACAAAATATGTAAACTGCACTGCATTAATTAGGAAGCTCATGCCTAGAGATGCTCCCAGGCTCAGCAGAGCATCAAATGAAAGATAAACAGAGCACTCTAAAAATAAATCACTAAAGAAAAGGTTTAGGCGCGCAAAATAAGAAAATTCTGCTCTCAGACTCTGTTCCAAGCCTGTCAGTGCACAGCTCCGGGCTGCGTGTCTACCGCTTCTTATGGCCAAGCACCTCTGCTCTCTGCCCACCCCCAGACCCCTGCCTGCCCTCCCCTCCTACCTCTTCAGTGTGAACTTAGTGTACCGTAACCGTACCGGTCTGGTGAGCATCATACGTGGCTCCTTTTCTTTAGAGACAGTGTCAGATAGTCATGCGGTCAGGTGCCCGGCATCCCCCTCATGATTTCCCAGTTCCCGATTAGAGAGACAGCACAGCAGTGAGTGACTCCACTGCTCCACACGCCACTGAGCAGTGAGCACAGATAAGCAGGCAGGTTTAGGCTAGCAGCGCAACTTCGCAAGCGCCACGGCACGCCCACAACATTCATAGTGAAATTGGGCAGTGGAGGAGCAAAGTACAAACAAGCAAAAGCAGCCGGGAAAACTATTTGTGGAAATTGCAGCGCTGTCTACAACTTTCCCAGTCCCACTAATGTTCACAAATGCTGGCCACTCTAATAAAAAAATATATGCATCTCTACATTGTATTTCTTTGAATTTCAATAAAATAAAAAAATAAAAAAAAATTTTTTGGTGGTGTCACCTCACCCCCTGGAGGGTGTCACCCAGGTGCGTCCCGCACCCACCGCACCCCCCTAGTGACGCCACTGGTCATGTGCACCTGTTGCATGCTGCAGTGTGTATTGCTCAGCTAAAAGTTTGCCGGGGGAAGGAACACCTTGCAATGTCCTTTAACCCCCCACTTTTCCATTTCCTGATCGTTTGGGACCAGGGCTGTTTTTGCATTTCTGCAGTGTTTGTGTTTAGCTGTCATTTTCCTCTTACTCATTTACTGTACCCACACATATTATATACCGTTTTTCTCGCCATTAAGTGGACTTTCTAAAGATACCATTATTTTCATCATGTCTTATAATTTACTATAATTTTTT
The DNA here is from genome assembly GCF_027579735.1 of Bombina bombina. Taxonomy (NCBI): domain Eukaryota; kingdom Metazoa; phylum Chordata; class Amphibia; order Anura; family Bombinatoridae; genus Bombina; species Bombina bombina. The sequence goes on from NC_069500.1 coordinate 837,762,839, forward strand.
TTATAAAATATGAGGAAAAAATGAAAAAAAAAAACACACTTTTTCTAACTTTGACCCCCAAAATCTGTTACACATCTACAACCACCAAAAAACAACCATGCTAAATAGTTTCTAAATTTTGTCCTGAGTTTAGAAATACCCAATGTTTACATGTTCTTTGCTTTTTTTTTTTTTGCAAGTTATAGGGCAATAAATACAAGTAGCACTTTGCTTTTTTCAAACCATTTTTTTTCCTCATAATTAGCGCTAGTTACATTGGGACACGGATATCTGTCAGGAATCCCTGAATATTCCTTCACATGTATATATATTTTTTTAGTAGGCAACCCAAAGTATTGATCTAGGCCCATTTTGGTATATTTCATGCCACCATTTCACCCCCAAATGCGTTTAAATAAAAAAATTGTTAGCTTTTTCACAAACTTTAGGTTTCTCACTGAAATTATTACAAACAGCTTGTGCAATTATGGCACAAATGGTTGTAAATGCTTTTCTGGGATCCCCTTTGTTCAGAAATAGCAGACTTATATGGCTTTGGCATTGCTTTTTGGTAATTAGAAGGCTGCTAAATACCGCTGCGCACCACAAGTGTATTATGCCCAGCAGGGAAGGGGTTAATTAGGGAGCATGTAGGGAGCTTCTAGGGTTAATTTTAGCTTTAGTGTAGTATAGTAGACAACCCAAAGTATTGATCTAGGCCCATTTTATATATTTCATGCCACCATTTCACCGCCAAATGCGATCAAATAAAAAAAGTAGTTAACTTTTTCACACTTTTAGGTTTCTCACTGAAATTATATACAAACAGCTTGTGCAATCATGGCACAAGTGGTTGTAAATTCTTCTCTAGGATCCCCTTCAGAAATAGCAGATATATATGGCTTTGGCATTGCTTTTTGGTCATTTGCGCATATGGTTGCCACCCAGCTGGTATTTTATCGACAAGGCCGGTATTTTTAAGGTTCATGTCAATGTAGAAAATAAAGAATAAATATTGAAAGAAAGCCCCTGTCAAAGTGAAACTTCTGAGTGTGATGAATACTAGTTATAAACAAATGAGCATTTAAAATCAGTCCTATCGGCTTTAGCTTTTGAGTTATTCTGTATAATTATTTATGCAAATTGATGTTAATTAGCATGGCCAGTATTTTCTTCCAAGAAAGGTGGCAACCCTATTTGCGCACCACACGTGTATTATGCCCAGCAGTTAAGGTGTTAATTAGGGAGCTTGTAGGGTTAATGTTAGCATAAGTGTAGAGATTAGCTGCCCCCCCTCAATACACTCCCCCCTCCCTGATCCCTTTACAAACTTTTTATTTATGCAAATTATGACACTGTTCCCAGGTTGAGCGCTTCTCTCTTTTTATTTATGCAAACTTTTTATTTTCCCTCCCTCTCACCCACTCCCTCTCCCCCACTCCCTGCTTGCAAACTTTAGTGTATTGTTATGTTAATGTGCGCAGGCACGCACGCACGCACCCTCGAGCCCCACCGCCGCACAATCACGGTCAAAGTTAGGATCCGGATCTAGCACCAGCGATGGGCCACCCACTTCCCTGCTAAGGCTCCCACTCACCAACGATCGGCACCATCGCTGGCCGATACAGAGAGGGGCACAGAGTGGCTATCTCTGCATCGGATGCTTAAAAAAAGTTATTGCAGGATGCCTCAATATCGAGGCATCACTTCAATAACATGAAAGCAGCTGCCCTGAGGATGTACAGGGTACGTCCTTGCTCCTTAAGGGACTTTTTTGTAGGACATACCCTGTATGACCTTCATCCTTAAGGGGTTAAGGCTTTTCTTAAAATCAAAACTGTAACCCTAGCAAGGCATATACTGTCAGGCTGCTGGCAATGCTGTTTCCACCAAAGCCACTCCCATTATTAAAATCAATTTACCCAGGGTGCCTCTGCGCTAGTGCTTGGGCTGATGCCCTTAAGCAGTTGTAGGAAGAAACGGAGCGTACGCCCGCTGCCTACATTGCGCTACCGAAAGGAGATGGGGCCGGCCTTATGACGGGGCCTGTAAGAGGATCTCACCTGCGCACGTGTGCCTTTCTCCCTAGCTGCAAATGCCTCTGCTGGGAAGCACGCAATGAGATAGTTTTTTCTTCTTTTTCCTTTCCACAGATAGCTATGTGCCTAGCTGTGCTGGGCTGCCTGGAAGGGTCTCTCTATTAACTCCTGGGCCTGCCTCACCAAAGCCCATGCTCACAGAGGCTCTGAAGGCAGTGATGAGTGAGGAGGAAAGTCCCATCTTCACTAGAAACAAAGGCCTGAAAACTACAGGCATTATGATGTCATTGTTATTATTCTTGCTGCCTCAAAGATACAGCAAGGCCATTGAGTACAGCCCTTGCCTTGGGAAGCCTGCACCTTCTCAAAGACAAGTACCTTTACCCAAACCACTGCAGCCAGGACAGGCCATGTTTCTGCAGCCAAGTCGGCAAAAGGTTTTTTTTTCCCTCCCCTCAAGTTATTCCTAAAGCTACGCTACGTAACTGTAGGCATCGCACGCAAGGGACATGGAAGCCGTTTCTTTGCTTTTTCTACCTATACCATCTGCAATGAAGCTTTGCATTGCAAAAAAAAAAGAGAAAAAAAAACCCCCATAAAAATCTGCACGCAAAAGTCATGTTTTTTGAAGCGTTTAAAAGCACATTGCTTATTGTAGCGTCTCGTAAAGGGGTAGCGCACAGCTTTTCCTCGTTAGTGTAGTGGTGAGTATCCCTGCCTGTCACGCGGGAGACCGGGGTTCGATTCCCCGACGGGGAGGTGTGCCTTTTACCGTCAGGCGTCTACCACATCACAGGAAGTGTAAAAAAAATAGGAGCGTTAAGCCATAGGCCTTGCCCAAAAATGGAGGGGAAAAAAGAAAAATATCTGCAGGTACTGCGTGCAAATCTACCCCGTCGGCCCTGTGCCGCTATTTTCCCGCTTGCCTGAAAGAAGAGGCTTGCGAGGGCTTAGCGCATGTGTCTTGCAGGCCCTGTTCGCTGCCGTGTTGTGAAAGTCATTGGCACATTCAGATGCGGCAAAGAAAGACATAAGTTTACCGGCAAGATGAAGAAATAGCCGAGGATGGTTTCGATCCATCGACCTCTGGGTTATGGGCCCAGCACGCTTCCGCTGCGCCACTCTGCTTTGCTCAGTCATGCGCACATGTTGCATGCTGCAGTGCCTATTGGTCCGCTTAAAGTTTGCCTGGTCGAAGAGACACCTTGCAATGTCCTTTTACGCCTTTTCTTAACATCCTAACCCTAGCAAGGCATATACTGTCAGGCTGCTGGCAATGCTGTTTCCACCAAAGCCACTCCCATTATTAAAATCAATTTACCCAGGGTGCCTCTGCGCTAGTGCTTGGGCTGATGCCCTTAAGCAGTTGTAGGAAGAAACGGAGCGTACGCGAGCTGCCTACATTGCGCTACCGAAAGGAGATGGGGCCGGCCTGGTGACAGGGCCTGTAAGAGGATCTCACCTGCGCACGTGTGCCTTTCTCCCTAGCTGCAAATGCCTCTGCTGGGAAGCACGCAATGAGATAGTTTTTTCTTCTTTTTCCTTTCCACAGATAGCTATGTGCCTAGCTGTGCTGGGCTGCCTGGAAGGGTCTCTCTATTAACTCCTGGGCCTGCCTCAGCAAAGCCCATGCTCACAGAGGCTCGGAAGGCAGTGATGAGTGAGGAGGAAAGTCCCATCTTCACAAGAAACAAAGGCCTGAAAACTACAGGCATTATGATGTCATTGTTATTATTCTTGCTGCCTCAAAGATACAGCAAGGCCATTGAGTACAGCCCTGCCTTGGATAGCCTGCACCTTCTCAAAGACAAGTACCTTTACCCAAACCACTGCAGCCAGGACAGGCCATGTTTCTGCAGCCAAGTCTGCAAAAGTTTTTTTTTTACCCCCCTCAAGTTATTCCTAAAGCTACGCTACGTAACTGTAGGCCTCGCACGCAAGGGACATGGAAGCCGTTTCTTTGCTTTTTCAACATATACCATCTGCAATAGGCAGTGTAGGGCACAATTGGGCCTGGAGCAAAGCTAAGGGTTAAAGCTGAAGGGAGAGATAGGAGAAGAGGGCTGGCTAGGGAGGTTAGTTGCAACAATGTTGCATGCAAGGGAGGGGCCCACTACTCACCTTAAAAGTGGGGATCATCAGCTTCCTGGCCCTCTTCTTCCTGGAATCCGGTGCAGACGAGTTCTTTCTGTTATTGTTCAGGGTGATTTTTAATTTCTGTGAACAATGCAGCGATCCAGACGATCAAAACTCCCTCCACAGCGCTTCCACGAGTTGGTGTTTGAGAAACCTGGATGAGACAGACAGAAAAAACAGATAAGTGCACTAGATAGTATTGAAGAATTTGATGATATAATACCACCTACACAGTACACTAAAAGGCTATGCCTTGTGCTTAAAAAACACAGATTAGTCACACAGTTAGTAGGTTGGATATTCATGCAACTAGTGATGGAGATAATTCAGCCTATCTATCAGCTGCAATGGCTAGGCCTGATGTGACATCGGCCTGTCTCCATACTCAGGAACAATTGCCCTCACCGCAAATAGATGGCCATGAGGGTGATTTGGGGGTTGAATTGCATGGTTCTACTACTAGGCCTCAAGCCTTAGGTACTCCATCGGGCAGGCCACATGCACAGGCTGTGGCCTATTCGGAGGGCATGGCCTCCCCAACTTCCAGGCCTATTTCTGATAGCCCCCCAGCCATAAGCAATCATGATATGGCGCCCTCATACACGGCCCACGTGGCAACCCCAGGCCCTTCCACCTATTCGGGCCCTCAGACAGTTTCTTCTCTGGCCCCTCTGGTAGGCCATGAGGCCCCTCTGGTAGGCCATGACTTGCCCCCAGGCCCCGGTTTGGCTTTCGCTTCCCCCTCAGGCCGCATGGCTCAATTAGGCCGCACGTCGGAAACCAGGGCCTGTTTTGGGCCTTCAGTCCGGCCTGGGCGACTTAACTGGTTCACATATCCCCGTTTTGGGGCCTTTAATCCGGCCTGTGCCTGGGCGATGTAGCGGTCTCAAATGTTCCCCCATCCGGCCCTTCTATGCTGTCCTCCGCACACCATCCGGTACCTTGTCTGCCCTTATTTGCTGCCCCCAGCCATCCGGTAATCTTACCTGAATCGGCGGTCTCATCTCTCATATCCGCGATCCCACCGTCGGCTGTCTCCTCGATCCTGGCTTCCATCATGGAGGCGATGTCTCCGTCGGGTCCTCCAGCTCCTTTTCACGTGATGCCGGTGTCGGGTCCTCCAAGCCAGGCCGCAGGTCCTCCAAGCCGGGTAGTAAGTGCGCAACCGGAAGTTCCGGTCACGTGACCCTCCATTTCCGGTTCCGGTTTCGTCGGCCACAGCAGCGTCGGGAGTCCAAGGGAGCGGCCGCATCCTCATCAGCTCCCGGAAGGTGAGCACCAGCAGAGGATGTCGGTCGGGGGAAGGTTAATAGGCCGCAAGGGAGTGCAAGTGCGGCGGCAGCGGGCATCTTCATGGGTCATTAGCAGGTTGGCGGCAGTAGGTAGGGGGCACCATGATGCCGGAAGATGCCTTATAATTACCGCAGGGTTCACCAGAGGCTTTAACACAAGGAGAGGTGTTACCGCTAGGGGTAATAGATTAACTCCTTTGGGTAGAGGAATTCTATCAAGCGCTAACGCGCTAGGACAAGAGATAGGCAGTCAGTTAGGTGGGCAAATAAGTGCTATGGAATCACGCCAGATGCACGCCCAGGCTCCAGGACAATACAATGTCGCGCTTGAACACGCCAAAGGGCAGATGCACACCGATAACAGGACAGCTCATACTCAATTTAGCGCAGCATCACATACAACCAGTAGCTGCACGAATCCTCAAAGTATGAATGTACAATCTGTGTCAAATGCAGGTATTGCAGGTATGAATGCACAATCTGTTTCACACACTAGGATTTCAGGCATGAATGTGCAATCTGTTTCTAAGGCAGGTAGGTCAGCTATGAATGTGCAATCTGTTCCAAATAGAGGTCTGTCGGCTATGAATGTGGCAACATCCCAATTGCAAGTTGGTGGTGTCAATGCAGTGCATGGAACATTGGGTCATGATGCGGTTGGGAACCATAACATACAGAGTTCAGCTGGGGGAGGTGGTGTGTCAAGGAGGGTTTCTAGTGTTGCGAATGCCAGCATGAGTGACCAGAATGCATCAGGCTTGGGGTCTACTAACCCTCCCTTTACCGGTGTCCGTAGTGCTCGCGATCTCTTCTCTTTGTTGCAGACCGCAGCGCAGATGGAACCGCAACAGGTTGATATGCCTTCGGCTTCATCTACTTCTACTTCAGCGAATCCTCCTGAACAGGCGGGTTCATCGTTACAGCGAGGAGCGTCTACCGACTCCAATCAACGGGAAGATGCTTCAAGGCCTGATCCTTCTGCTTCAGGTCCGGAGTCTCAGGACAATGCAGTTGCCGTCCCCGGTAAGTCCTCCACATTTACACATGACCGACATGACCTGGTTGACTCATCCCTTTCAGACTCTGAATGTGACAGCGACACCTCATTGGGGCTGAGGGGTAGGGGTCAGAAGCGCATGTTTGCAATGCTTAAGAAAATGTGGCAGGTAATACAGTCAGGTTCAGTTGGAAACATAGCACAGACGCAGCTGGCGATAGCTCCACCCGATTCCATGCAGGACAGCACTTCCCCAGCGGACCTACGTCCACCAATTAATTTCGTTTCGGACAGGAAAGTCGCCTTGCATGGCGATTCCTTACCATCGTAAACCCCCTCTTTGCACGGTCATTTGAAACCAAAGACCGTTAAAAAGATACAGCAGGGCAAATATGTTAACATATTTGAATTATCTGCTGAGGCATGTAGACAGAGGGAGAAAAGTGCCGATGGCACTGGACCTAAAAGGTTCAAACGTCCTGAAACATTTGAGGAGTGGTTAATCTGTTTCAGAGTTTTTCACTTCTTGTTACTTAGAGAAATACCCTGGCCAGTGTCATGCCATTCTTAAATACACTGACAATATACACTGGATCCAGAGGAAGTTTGGTGATGGGGCATGGAGAGAGTACGATGCGGAATTCAGGTAGAAGATGGCTGGTAATCCAGTGCTCACCTTCGATACCACTGACACGCATCTTTGGCAGCGCCTTGGCTCTCATGGGTCCTCCTCCTCCTCCACCTCCTCTGGCAATCAGTCCTTTCCTGCTTCCAAAGCGAAGCGCAGGGGAGGTACCTTCTGGGCATTTCAAGATAGCAAATGCGACAGAGGTAACTCATGTGCATTCAGGCACGTGTGCAGATACTGTGCCAGGTCACACGCTGGGAGCGAATGTGCCAGAAAAAAGGATTCTGCGTCCGGTAGAGCACAGAACAAGCTCTCTCTTGTTGCTAAGGGCACCAACGCCAGTGAAGGTGCACGCTCTTGAGCCTTGGCTCAGAGTGTACCCAGATTCGCGCGCAGCATCTTTGCTTTTCCAAGGCTTTACTGAAGGTTTTCATATACCAGTGACAAAAGCCATTAAGGGCTCTAGATGCTATCGTAACCTCAAATCAGCTTGCCAATACCCAGTGGTTGTTAGGGACAAGCTGAATAAGGAAATCACAATGGGCGCGTAGTGGGTCCTTTCCCCCCCCCCCCCTTTTTGCCGAATCGGGTCATTTCACCATTAGGTGTGGTACCTAAGAAGGAATTGGCCAAATTCCGTCTAATTCAGCACCTTTCCCACCCCAGAGGCTATTCGGTCAACGATGCCATTGACCCAGAGCTTAGCTCAGTGCGATATCAATCTTTTGATAGCGCACTGGAATTGGTGCAGGGGGCTGGTGCGGGTGCCTTGTTGGCGAAATTGGATATTGAATCCGCCTTTCGCCTGTTGCCCTTGCACCCTTCATCATTTTATTTGATGGGTTGCAAGTTTCAAAAGGGGTTTTATGTGGATAGGTGCTTGCCCATGGGCTGTGCGATCTCTTGCGCATTATCTGAAACCTTCAGTACATTCTTGCACTGGGTTTTGGCCCAGCAGGCGGCATCACGTTCCTGGGTATCGAAATCGATACCATAGACAAACTTTGCGGGCTGCCTTCTGGTAAAGTCCAGGACATGCTTGAGGCGGTTGAAGCGGCGTTTCCATGGTAACCATTACACTTAGGCAGTTACAGTCATTGCTCGGCCTTCTTAATTTTGCAGGCAGAGTTATCCCCATGGGGAGAGTCTTCAATCGGAGATTGGAGGCTAAGCTAAAGGGCAAACTCAGACCTTCTGAAAAAATTTGGGTTTCTGAAGGTATGAGAGCTGATCTGCGAATCTGGAAGACTTTTCTTCAGCATTTCAATGGGATTTGATTATGGCGATCCGAACCCATTTCCAGTCAGTTGTTGCACTTATTTACCGATGCCGCAGGTTCAAAGGGTTATGGAGCATATTTCAAGGGGGAATGGAGCGCAGGTCCTTGGCCGCTAGACTGGTCAGCCTGGGGCCTAACACGTAACCTTACCCTCTTGGAGCTCTTCCCTATAGTTTTGGCTATCGAGCTGTGGGGCAACAAATTCGCAAACAGGACTGTTAACTTCTTCGCAAACAGGACTGTTAACTTCTGGACAGATAATCTCAGTGTCGTCCACGCGGTGAATGGTCTTTCGGCCACATCTGCGGCTGTAGTTTATTTATTGAGACATCTGGTGTTACGCTGTCTCGAACTTAATATCCAGTTTCAAGCACGTCATGTCTCGGGGGTCAATAATGTCTTAGCAGACGCGCTATCCAGGCTTGATTGGGTGACATTTCTCTGTCCCGGATATCCTTGCTCCCTCTAGTGCAGGCGTCACTTTTCCCCCAACACATGGCGCTCCTACGTCAGACTTTGGCACGAATGTGAAGAGTTTTGCCGACTTCAGAATGTGGAGGCTGCTGAGGCGTCTCAGGACACGCTTTGTGACTGGCTCGTGAGTCTTTGGCGCGGGGGCGCTCGGCCGGATCCAGCTAACTCAAAATTTGTGCGTCAGGTTGTTAAAGGTTGGGGCACGCTGCAACCACAACAAAAGGACTCTAGGGAGCCTATCACGCACGACCGGCTCGAGCGGCTGGTGGACGCTTTGCCGCACATCTGCTCGACTCATTACGAGTTTTTATTATTCAGGGCTGCATTTGCACTAGCCTATTCGGCAGTGCTACGAATAAGCGAGCTCGTAGCGCCTTCTAAGTCCAGCACAGACAAAGGTCTACAATTTGGCCATGTCAGAGCCGGAACGGATTTACTGTTAGTTTATTTGCCGTGATCAAAGACTGATCAAGTCGGCAAAGGTGCATGGATACGTATATCCCAGTCCGATGGTCACTGCTGCCCTGTGAGGGCAGTGAACCAGTTTCTAGAGCATAGGCCAGCGGAACAGGGCCCCCTGTTAATTCAGGCTAATGGGACTTCACTCTCGTTGTTCCAGTTTCGTAGAATACTAGCTAGGGCTGCTGCCCATGCAGGCTTAAATGTGTCTAAAATAGCTCCCCATTCGTTTCGCATAGGGGCAGCTACTAATGCTGCTTTGAAGGGTTCTTCAGTAGAAGCCATCTGCCGTCTGGGTAGATGGCGTTCTAATAAGTTTAAGGGTTATATTCGACCGGTTGTTGAATAATGTGTTTAGTTTCTAATCCAAGGTTGTTGATTAGTGTTATTTCAGTTGCTAATCCCATGTGTCTTTGCAGGACCTGTCAGCGGCGCCAAGAGGATCTGGATCGTGGGGCAGTCCTATGTGCATTGGGCCTCCATCCGTAGTTCCGCCCTTCCGGGGGGACAGAATTTGGGCTTTCCTTTCACCCTAGATTCAATTAGATGGTTAGGGGAGAGAGGGATGTGTTGGCCCGCGCTTCCATCGCGTATTCCGGAGGCCCTAGTACGCTGGGGTAAACCTCATGTAATAATTCTCCATATAGGGGGCAATGATTTGGGCGCCATTCTGATCTTGGAGCTAATCAAGATCATGCAGGCGGATATCGCTTGGATCAGGGCTCGGATTCCGAATGTGTTGGTCGGTTGGTCCAACATAGTTCCCAGGCTGGAATGGCATCACATGTCTAGCCAGAGCGCTGCTTCTAGGTCAGGAAGAAGATAAATTCCTCAGTTGCTAGAACCGTCATGGGTAATGGGGGATTCATAGTTAAACACAAATCCCTTACAGCCGACAAGGTCCATTGTTATAGAATGGATAGGGTTCATTTAGAGACAGTTGCCCTAGATATTTTTATAAAGGACATTCGTAAGGCCATATTAACCCTCCTTTAAGTCCGGTTGGGTTGTGTTTGTCTTTTATTGGTTGGCGGCACAGTTATCATCTCAATGCTATCTGGTGGCGGGAGGTAACGGCCCTGTTGCCTTGGAAAGGGTGAACGGGGGGAGTGATGACCAGTCTAAAAGTGAGAGGGGTGGATAGCCTCAAGTGCATGTGAGGTGCCCCTCCTTCCCCTTGCGGGTGGGTCACGTGATCTCATTAACCCCTTAGTAGCAATTTTTCTATGAGCAGAGGTCCCGCTCTGCTGCAGTTTCCGTTTGGGCCGTTTACCTTCTGCAGTGCTGGGTTGTCATTATAGCATTCGTTCAGCCGCCATCATAACCTTGTTGGTTTCCATGGTTACTTATTTAATTAATAAATGTTTAACCTGTGACGGTTAAAAATTTTACCCACAAAAAGTTGTTGTGTTTTTATTATAGAGTTAAGTTGTTATATGTACCCTTCTACGGCTAGCGACCGATAAGCATTTAATCCCTTAAGGCAGTGTAGGGCACAATTGGGCCTGGAGCAAAGCTAAGGGTTAAAGCTGAAGGGAGAGATAGGAGAAGAGGGCTGGCTAGGGAGGTTAGTTGCAACAATGTTGCATGCAAGGGAGGGGCCCACTACTCACCTTAAAAGTGGGGATCATCAGCTTCCTGGCCCTCTTCTTCCTGGAATCCGGTGCAGACGAGTTCTTTCCCCTCCCTCCCTTCCCTATTACAAGATGGCTTCCAAATTTATTTTATTGTGCTAGGCGCTAAGAATGCCTTCTCAGGCTAACTTGGTAGCCACATAGTCAATTGAGCATTTCCAAATTTAAATTTTTCCCCTAGTTGGCGACGGGTATGCCTATTCAGGCTAACTTTGTCAGCCTCTTTAGTTATTGGGCGTCTACCATATCCAGTCTACCTGGCTTTTGGCGGCTGAGTAGCGGATCCCCTTTTCTAGGGGGTAGTCCCTATTTTATACCCTCTCTGCGGGAGGTGACGGCCCTGTTGCCTTGGAAAGGGTGAACGGGGGGAGTGATGACCAGTCTAAAAGTGAGAGGGGTGGATAGCCTCAAGTGCATGTGAGGTGCCCCTCCTTCCCCTTGCGGGTGGGTCACGTGATCTCATTAACCCCTTAGTAGCAATTTTTCTATGAGCAGAGGTCCCGCTCTGCTGCAGTTTCCGTTTGGGCCGTTTACCTTCTGCAGTGCTGGGTTGTCATTATAGCATTCGTTCAGCCGCCATCATAACCTTGTTGGTTTCCATGGTTACTTATTTAATTAATAAATGTTTAACCTGTGACGGTTAAAAATTTTACCCACAAAAAGTTGTTGTGTTTTTATTATAGAGTTAAGTTGTTATATGTACCCTTCTACGGCTAGCGACCGATAAGCATTTAATCCCTTAGAAGCTTTGCATTGCAAAAAAAAAAAGAGAAAAAAAACCCCCCATAAAAATCTGCACGCAAAAGTCATGTTTTTTGAAGCGTTTAAAAGCACATTGCTTATTGTAGCGTCTCGTAAAGGGGTAGTGCGCACAGCTTTTCCTCGTTAGTATAGTGGTGAGTATCCCCGCCTGTCACGCGGGAGACCGGGGTTCGATTCCCCGACGGGGAGGTGTGCCTTTTACCACCAGGCGTCTACCACATCACAGGAAGTGTAAAATTAAAATAAATAAAAAGGAGCGTTAAGCCATAGGCCTTGCCCAAAAATGGAGGGGAAAAAAGAAAAATATCTACAGGTACTGCGTGCAAATCTACCCCGTCGGCCCTGTGCCGCTATTTTCCCGCTTGCCTGAAAGAAGAGGCTTGCGAGGGCTTAGCGCATGTGTCTTGCAGGCCCTGTTCGCTGCCGTGTTGTGAAAGTCATTGGCACTTTCAGATGCGGCAAAGAAAGACATAAGTTTACCGGCAAGATGAAGACATAGCAGAGGATGGTTTCGATCCATCGACCTCTGGGTTATGGGCCCAGCACGCTTCCGCTGCGCCACTCTGCTTTGCTCAGTCACGCGCACATGTTGCATGCTGCAGCGCCTATTGGTCCGCTTAAAGTTTGCCTGGTCGAAGAGACACCTTGCAATGTCCTTTTACGGCTTTTCTTAACATCCTAACCCTAGCAAGGCATATACTGTCAGGCTGCTGGCAATGCTGTTTCCACCAAAGCCACTCCCATTATTAAAATCAATTTACCCAGGGTGCCTCTGCGCTAGTGCTTGGGCTGATGCCCTTAAGCAGTTGTAGGAAGAAACGGAGCGTACGCGAGCTGCCTACATTGCGCTACCGAAAGGAGATGGGGCCGGCCTGGTGACAGGGCCTGTAAGAGGATCTCACCTGCGCACGTGTGCCTTTCTCCCTAGCTGCAAATGCCTCTGCTGGGAAGCACGCAATGAGATAGTTTTTTCTTCTTTTTCCTTTCCACAGATAGTTATGTAGCCTAGCTGTGCTGGGCTGCCTGGAAGGGTCTCTCTATTAACTCCTGGGCCTGCCTCAGCAAAGCCCATGCTCACAGAGGCTCTGAAGGCAGTGATGAGTGAGGAGGAAAGTCCCATCTTCACAAGAAACAAAGGCCTGAAAACTACAGGCATTATGATGTCATTGTTATTATTCTTGCTGCCTCAAAGATACAGCAAGGCCATTGAGTACAGCCCTGCCTTGGATAGCCTGCACCTTCTCAAAGACAAGTACCTTTACCCAAACCACTGCAGCCAGGACAGGCCATGTTTCTGCAGCCAAGTCTGCAAAAGGTTTTTTTTTTACCCCCCTCAAGTTATTCCTAAAGCTACGCTACGTAACTGTAGGCCTCGCACGCAAGGGACATGGAAGCCGTTTCTTTGCTTTTTCTACATATACCATCTGCAATGAAGCTTTGCATTGCAAAAAAAAAAAGAAAAAAAAACCCCCCATAAAAATCTGCACGCAAAAGTCATGTTTTTTGAAGCGTTTAAAAGCACATTGCTTATTGTAGCGTCTCGTAAAGGGGTAGTGCGCACAGCTTTTCCTCGTTAGTATAGTGGTGAGTATCCCCGCCTGTCACGCGGGAGACCGGGGTTCGATTCCCCGACGGGGAGGTGTGCCTTTTACCAGCCAGGCGTCTACCACATCACAGGAAGTGTAAAAAAAAATAGGAGCGTTAAGCCATAGGCCTTGCCCAAAAATGGAGGGGAAAAAAGAAAAATATCTACAGGTACTGCGTGCAAATCTACCCCGTCGGCCCTGTGCCGCTATTTTCCCGCTTGCCTGAAAGAAGAGGCTTGCGAGGGCTTAGCGCATGTGTCTTGCAGGCCCTGTTCGCTGCCGTGTTGTGAAAGTCATTGGCACTTTCAGATGCGGCAAAGAAAGACATAAGTTTACCGGCAAGATGAAGACATAGCAGAGGATGGTTTCGATCCATCGACCTCTGGGTTATGGGCCCAGCACGCTTCCGCTGCGCCACTCTGCTTTGCTCAGTCACGCGCTTATGTTGCATGCTGCAGCGCCTATTGGTCCGCTTAAAGTTTGCTTGGTCGAAGAGACACCTTGCAATGTCCTTTTACGGCTTTTCTTAACATCCTAACCCTAGCAAGGCATATACTGTCAGGCTGCTGGCAATGCTGTTTCCACCAAAGCCACTCCCATTATTAAAATCAATTTACCCAGGGTGCCTCTGCGCTAGTGCTTGGGCTGATGCCCTTAAGCAGTTGTAGGAAGAAATGGAGCGTACGCCAGCTGCCTACATTGCGCTACCGAAAGGAGATGGGGCCGGCCTGGTGACGGGGCCTGTAAGAGGATCTCACCTGCGCACGTGTGCCTTTCTCCCTAGCTGCAAATGCCTCTGCTGGGAAGCACGCAATGAGATAGTTTTTTCTTCTTTTTCCTTTCCACAGATAGTTATGTACCTAGCTGTGCTGGGCTGCCTGGAAGGGTCTCTCTATTAACTCCTGGGCCTGCCTCAGCAAAGCCATGCTCACAGAGGCTCTGAAGGCAGTGATGAGTGAGGAGGAAAGTCCCATCTTCACAAGAAACAAAGGCCTGAAAACTACAGGCATTATGATGTCATTGTTATTATTCTTGCTGCCTCAAAGATACAGCAAGGCCATTGAGTACAGCCCTGCCTTGGATAGCCTGCACCTTCTCAAAGACAAGTACCTTTACCCAAACCACTGCAGCCAGGACAGGCCATGTTTCTGCAGCCAAGTCTGCAAAATGGTTTTTTTCCCCCCCTCAAGTTATTCCTAAAGCTACGCTACGTAACTGTAGGCCTCGCACGCAAGGGACATGGAAGCCGTTTCTTTGCTTTTTCTACATATACCATCTGCAATGAAGCTTTGCATTGCAAAAAAAAAAGAGAAAAAAAACCCCCATAAAAATCTGCACGCAAAAGTCATGTTTTTTGAAGCGTTTAAAAGCACATTGCTTATTGTAGCGTCTCGTAAAGGGGGAGTGCGCACAGCTTTTCCTCGTTAGTATAGTGGTGAGTATCCCCGCCTGTCACGCGGGAGACCGGGGTTCGATTCCCCGACGGGGAGGTGTGCCTTTTTACCACCAGGCAGTCTACCACATCACAGGAAGTGTAAAAAAAAAATAGGAGCGTTAAGCCATAGGCCTTGCCCAAAAATGGAGGGGAAAAATATCTACAGGTACTGCGTGCAAATCTAACCCGTCGGCCCTGTGCCGCTATTTTCCCGCTTGCCTGAAAGAAGAGGCTTGCGAGGGCTTAGCGCATGTGTCTTGCAGGCCCTGTTCGCTGCCGTGTTGTGAAAGTCATTGGCACTTTCAGATGCGGCAAAGAAAGACATAAGTTTACCGGCAAGATGAAGACATAGCAGAGGATGGTTTCGATCCATCGACCTCTGGGTTATGGGCCCAGCACGCTTCCGCTGCGAGGGCTTAGCGCATGTGTCTTGCAGGCCCTGTTCGCTGCCGTGTTGTGAAAGTCATTGGCATTTTCAGATGCGGCAAAGAAAGACATAAGTTTACCGGCAAGATGAAGACCTTAGCAGAGGATGGTTTCGATCCATCGACCTCTGGGTTATGGGCCCAGCACGCTTCCGCTGCGCCACTCTGCTTTGCTCAGTCACGCGCACATGTTGCATGCTGCAGCGCCTATTGGTCCGCTTAAAATTTGCCTGGTCGAAAGAGACACCTTGCAATGTCCTTTTACGGCTTTTCTTAACATCCAAACTCTAACCCTAGCAAGGCATATACTGTCAGGCTGCTGGCAATGCTGTTTCCACCAAAGCCACTCCCATTATTAAAATCAATTTACCCAGGGTGCCTCTGCGCTAGTGCTTGGGCTGTTGCGCTTAAGCAGTTGTAGGAAGAAATGGAGCGTACGCCAGCTGCCTACATTGCGCTACCGAAAGGAGATGGGGCCGGCCTGGTGACGGGGCCTGTAAGAGGATCTCACCTGCGCACGTGTGCCTTTCTCCCTAGCTGCAAATGCCTCTGCTGGGAAGCACGCAATGAGATAGTTTTTTCTTCTTTTTCCTTTCCACAGATAGTTATGTAGCCTAGCTGTGCTGGGCTGCCTGGAAGGGTCTCTCTATTAACTCCTGGGCCTGCCTCAGCAAAGGCCATGCTCACAGAGGCTCTGAAGGCAGTGATGAGTGAGGAGGAAAGTCCCATCTTCACAAGAAACAAAGGCCTGAAAACTACAGGCATTATGATGTCATTGTTATTATTCTTGCTGCCTCAAAGATACAGCAAGGCCATTGAGTACAGCCCTGCCTTTGGAAGCCTGCACCTTCTCAAAGACAAGTACCTTTACCCAAACCACTGCAGCCAGGACAGGCCATGTTTCTGCAGCCAAGTCTGCAAAAGGTTTTTTTTTACCCCCCTCAAGTTATTCCTAAAGCTACGCTACGTAACTGTAGGCCTCGCACGCAAGGGACATGGAAGCCGTTTCTTTGCTTTTTCTACATATACCATCTGCAATGAAGCTTTGCATTGCAAAAAAAAAAAGAGAAAAAAACCCCCCATAAAAATCTGCACGCAAAAGTCATGTTTTTTGAAGCGTTTAAAAGCACATTGCTTATTGTAGCGTCTCGTAAAGGGGTAGTGCGCACAGCTTTTCCTCGTTAGTATAGTGGTGAGTATCCCCGCCTGTCACGCGGGAGACCGGGGTTCGATTCCCCGACGGGGAGGTGTGCCTTTTACCACCAGGCGTCTACCACATCACAGGAAGTGTAAAAAAAAATAGGAGCGTTAAGCCATAGGCCTTGCCCAAAAATGGAGGGGAAAAAAGAAAAATATCTACAGGTACTGCGTGCAAATCTACCCCGTCGGCACTGTGCCGCTATTTTCCCGCTTGCCTGAAAGAAGAGGCTTGCGAGGGCTTAGCGCATGTGTCTTGCAGGCCCTGTTCGCTGCCGTGTTGTGAAAGTCATTGGCACTTTCAGATGCGGCAAAGAAAGACATAAGTTTACCGGCAAGATGAAGACATAGCAGAGGATGGTTTCGATCCATCGACCTCTGGGTTATGGGCCCAGCACGCTTCCGCTGCGCCACTCTGCTTTGCTCAGTCACGCGCACATGTTGCATGCTGCAGCGCCTATTGGTCCGCTTAAAGTTTGCCTGGTCGAAGAGACACCTTGCAATGTCCTTTTACGGCTTTTCTTAACATCCAAACTTAACCCTAGCAAGGCATATACTGTCAGGCTGCTGGCAATGCTGTTTCCACCAAAGCCACTCCCATTATTAAAATCAATTTACCCAGGGTGCCTCTGCGCTAGTGCTTGGGCTGTTGCGCTTAAGCAGTTGTAGGAAGAAATGGAGCGTACGCCCGCTGCCTACATTGCGCTACCGAAAGGAGATGGGGCCGGCCTGGTGACGGGGCCTGTAAGAGGATCTCACCTGCGCACGTGTGCCTTTCTCCCTAGCTGCAAATGCCTCTGCTGGGAAGCACGCAATGAGATAGTTTTTTCTTCTTTTTCCTTTCCACAGATAGTTATGTAGCTAGCTAGCTGTGCTGGGCTGCCTGGAAGGGTCTCTCTATTAACTCCCTGGGCCTGCCTCAGCAAAGGCCATGCTCACAGAGGCTCTGAAGGCAGTGATGAGTGAGGAGGAAAGTCCCATCTTCACAAGAAACAAAGGCCTGAAAACTACAGGCATTATGATGTCATTGTTATTATTCTTGCTGCCTCAAAGATACAGCAAGGCCATTGAGTACAGCCCTGCCTTGGAAAGCCTGCACCTTCCCAAAGACAAGTACCTTTACCCAAACCACTGCAGCCAGGACAGGCCATGTTTCTGCAGCCAAGTCTGCAAAAGGTTTTTTTTTACCCCCCTCAAGTTATTCCTAAAGCTACGCTACGTAACTGTAGGCCTCGCACGCAAGGGACATGGAAGCCGTTTCTTTGCTTTTTCTACATATACCATCTGCAATGAAGCTTTGCATTGCAAAAAAAAAAGAGAAAAAAAACCCCCATAAAAATCTGCACGCAAAAGTCATGTTTTTTGAAGCGTTTAAAAGCACATTGCTTATTGTAGCGTCTCGTAAAGGGGAGTGCGCACAGCTTTTCCTCGTTAGTATAGTGGTGAGTATCCCCGCCTGTCACGCGGGAGACCGGGGTTCGATTCCCCGACGGGGAGGTGTGCCTTTTACCACCAGGCGTCTACCACATCACAGGAAGTGTAAAAAAAAATAGGAGCGTTAAGCCATAGGCCTTGCCCAAAAATGGAGGGGAAAAAAGAAAAATATCTACAGGTACTGCGTGCAAATCTACCCGTCGGCCCTGTGCCGCTATTTTCCCGCTTGCCTGAAAGAAGAGGCTTGCGAGGGCTTAGCGCATGTGTCTTGCAGGCCCTGTTCGCTGCCGTGTTGTGAAAGTCATTGGCACTTTCAGATGCGGCAAAGAAAGACATAAGTTTACCGGCAAGATGAAGACATAGCAGAGGATGGTTTCGATCCATCGACCTCTGGGTTATGGGCCCAGCACGCTTCCGCTGCGCCACTCTGCTTTGCTCAGTCACGCGCACATGTTGCATGCTGCAGCGCCTATTGGTCCGCTTAAAGTTTGCCTGGTCGAAGAGACACCTTGCAATGTCCTTTTACGGCTTTTCTTAACATCAAAACCTAACCCTAGCTAGGCATATACTGTCAGGCTGCTGGCAATGCTGTTTCCACCAAAGCCACTCCCATTATTAAAATCAATTTACCCAGGGTGCCTCTGCGCTAGTGCTTGGGCTGTTGCGCTTAAGCAGTTGTAGGAAGAAATGGAGCGTACGCCCGCTGCCTACATTGCGCTACCGAAAGGAGATGGGGCCGGCCTGGTGACGGGGCCTGTAAGAGGATCTCACCTGCGCACGTGTGCCTTTCTCCCTAGCTGCAAATGCCTCTGCTGGGAAGCACGCAATGAGATAGTTTTTTCTTCTTTTTCCTTTCCACAGATAGTTATGTAGCCTAGCTGTGCTGGGCTGCCTGGAAGGGTCTCTCTATTAACTCCTTGGCCTGCCTCAGCAAAGCCCATGCTCACAGAGGCTCGGAAGGCAGTGATGAGTGAGGAGGAAAGTCCCATCTTCACAAGAAACAAAGGCCTGAAAACTACAGGCATTATGATGTCATTGTCATTCTTGCTGCCTCAAAGGTACAGCAAGGCCATTGAGTACAGCCCTGCCTTTGGAAGCCTGCACCTTCTCAAAGACAAGTACCTTTACCCAAACCACTGCAGCCAGGACAGGCCATGTTTCTGCAGCCAAGTCTGCAAAAGTTTTTTTTTTACCCCCCTCAAGTTATTCCTAAAGCTACGCTACGTAACTGTAGGCCTCGCACGCAAGGGACATGGAAGCCGTTTCTTTGCTTTTTCTACATATACCATCTGCAATGAAGCTTTGCATTGCAAAAAAAAAAAGAGAAAAAAAAACCCCCATAAAAATCTGCACGCAAAAGTCATGTTTTTTGAAGCGTTTAAAAGCACATTGCTTATTGTAGCGTCTCGTAAAGGGGTAGTGCGCACAGCTTTTCCTCGTTAGTATAGTGGTGAGTATCCCCGCCTGTCACGCGGGAGACCGGGGTTCGATTCCCCGACGGGGAGGTGTGCCTTTTACCACCAGGCGTCTACCACATCACAGGAAGTGTAAAAAAAATAGGAGCGTTAAGCCATAGGCCTTGCCCAAAAATGGAGGGGAAAAAAGAAAAATATCTACAGGTACTGCGTGCAAATCTACCCCGTCGGCCCTGTGCCGCTATTTTCCCGCTTGCCTGAAAGAAGAGGCTTGCGAGGGCTTAGCGCATGTGTCTTGCAGGCCCTGTTCGCTGCCGTGTTGTGAAAGTCATTGGCACTTTCAGATGCGGCAAAGAAAGACATAAGTTTACCGGCAAGATGAAGACATAGCAGAGGATGGTTTCGATCCATCGACCTCTGGGTTATGGGCCCAGCACGCTTCCGCTGCGCCACTCTGCTTTGCTCAGTCACGCGCACATGTTGCATGCTGCAGCGCCTATTGGTCCGCTTAAAGTTTGCCTGGTCGAAGAGACACCTTGCAATGTCCTTTTACGGCTTTTCTTAACATCCAAACCCTAACCCTAGCAAGGCATATACTGTCAGGCTGCTGGCAATGCTGTTTCCACCAAAGCCACTCCCATTATTAAAATCAATTTACCCAGGGTGCCTCTGCGCTAGTGCTTGGGCTGATGCCCTTAAGCAGTTGTAGGAAGAAACGGAGCGTACGCGAGCTGCCTACATTGCGCTACCGAAAGGAGATGGGGCCGGCCTGGTGACAGGGCCTGTAAGAGGATCTCACCTGCGCACGTGTGCCTTTCTCCCTAGCTGCAAATGCCTCTGCTGGGAAGCACGCAATGAGATAGTTTTTTCTTCTTTTTCCTTTCCACAGATAGTTATGTAGCTAGCTAGCTGTGCTGGGCTGCCTGGAAGGGTCTCTCTATTAACTCCTGGGCCTGCCTCAGCAAAGGCCATGCTCACAGAGGCTCTGAAGGCAGTGATGAGTGAGGAGGAAAGTCCCATCTTCACAAGAAACAAAGGCCTGAAAACTACAGGCATTATGATGTCATTGTTATTATTCTTGCTGCCTCAAAGATACAGCAAGGCCATTGAGTACAGCCCTGCCTTGGAAAGCCTGCACCTTCTCAAAGACAAGTACCTTTACCCAAACCACTGCAGCCAGGACAGGCCATGTTTCTGCAGCCAAGTCTGCAAAAGGTTTTTTTTTACCCCCCTCAAGTTATTCCTAAAGCTACGCTACGTAACTGTAGGCCTCGCACGCAAGGGACATGGAAGCCGTTTCTTTGCTTTTTCTACATATACCATCTGCAATGAAGCTTTGCATTGCAAAAAAAAAAGAGAAAAAAAACCCCCATAAAAATCTGCACGCAAAAGTCATGTTTTTTGAAGCGTTTAAAAGCACATTGCTTATTGTAGCGTCACGTAAAGGGGGAGTGCGCACAGCTTTTCCTCGTTAGTATAGTGGTGAGTATCCCCGCCTGTCACGCGGGAGACCGGGGTTCGATTCCCCGACGGGGAGGTGTGCCTTTTACCACCAGGCGTCTACCACATCACAGGAAGTGTAAAAAAAAATAGGAGCGTTAAGCCATAGGCCTTGCCCAAAAATGGAGGGGAAAAAAGAAAAATATCTACAGGTACTGCGTGCAAATCTACCCCGTCGGCCCTGTGCCGCTATTTTCCCGCTTGCCTGAAAGAAGAGGCTTGCGAGGGCTTAGCGCATGTGTCTTGCAGGCCCTGTTCGCTGCCGTGTTGTGAAAGTCATTGGCACTTTCAGATGCGGCAAAGAAAGACATAAGTTTACCGGCAAGATGAAGACATAGCAGAGGATGGTTTCGATCCATCGACCTCTGGGTTATGGGCCCAGCACGCTTCCGCTGCGCCACTCTGCTTTGCTCAGTCACGCGCACATGTTGCATGCTGCAGCGCCTATTGGTCCGCTTAAAGTTTGCTTGGTCGAAGAGACACTTTGCAATGTCCTTTTACGGCTTTTCTTAACATCCAACTCTAACCCTAGCAAGGCATATACTGTCAGGCTGCTGGCAATGCTGTTTCCACCAAAGCCACTCCCATTATTAAAATCAATTTACCCAGGGTGCCTCTGCGCTAGTGCTTGGGCTGTTGCGCTTAAGCAGTTGTAGGAAGAAATGGAGCGTACGCCCGCTGCCTACATTGCGCTACCGAAAGGAGATGGGGCCGGCCTGGTGACGGGGCCTGTAAGAGGATCTCACCTGCGCACGTGTGCCTTTCTCCCTAGCTGCAAATGCCTCTGCTGGGAAGCACGCAATGAGATAGTTTTTTCTTCTTTTTCCTTTCCACAGATAGTTATGTAGCTAGCTAGCTGTGCTGGGCTGCCTGGAAGGGTCTCTCTATTAACTCCCTGGGCCTGCCTCAGCAAAGGCCATGCTCACAGAGGCTCTGAAGGCAGTGATGAGTGAGGAGGAAAGTCCCATCTTCACAAGAAACAAAGGCCTGAAAACTACAGGCATTATGATGTCATTGTTATTATTCTTGCTGCCTCAAAGGTACAGCAAGGCCATTGAGTACAGCCCTGCCTTTGGAAGCCTGCACCTTCCCAAAGACAAGTACCTTTACCCAAACCACTGCAGCCAGGACAGGCCATGTTTCTGCAGCCAAGTCTGCAAAAGTTTTTTTTTTACCCCCCTCAAGTTATTCCTAAAGCTACGCTACGTAACTGTAGGCCTCGCACGCAAGGGACATGGAAGCCGTTTCTTTGCTTTTTCTACATATACCATCTGCAATGAAGCTTTGCATTGCAAAAAAAAAAAGAGAAAAAACCCCCCATAAAAATCTGCACGCAAAAGTCATGTTTTTTGAAGCGTTTAAAAGCACATTGCTTATTGTAGCGTCACGTAAAGGGGGAGTGCGCACAGCTTTTCCTCGTTAGTATAGTGGTGAGTATCCCCGCCTGTCACGCGGGAGACCGGGGTTCGATTCCCCGACGGGGAGGTGTGCCTTTTACCACCAGGCGTCTACCACATCACAGGAAGTGTAAAAAAAAATAGGAGCGTTAAGCCATAGGCCTTGCCCAAAAATGGAGGGGAAAAAAGAAAAATATCTACAGGTACTGCGTGCAAATCTAACCCGTCGGCCCTGTGCCGCTATTTTCCCGCTTGCCTGAAAGAAGAGGCTTGCGAGGGCTTAGCGCATGTGTCTTGCAGGCCCTGTTCGCTGCCGTGTTGTGAAAGTCATTGGCACTTTCAGATGCGGCAAAGAAAGACATAAGTTTACCGGCAAGATGAAGACATAGCAGAGGATGGTTTCGATCCATCGACCTCTGGGTTATGGGCCCAGCACGCTTCCGCTGCGCCACTCTGCTTTGCTCAGTCACACACACATGTTGCATGCTGCAGCGCCTATTGGTCCGCTTAAAATTTGCCTGGTCGAAAGAGACACCTTGCAATGTCCTTTTACGGCTTTTCTTAACATCCAAACCCTAACCCTAGCAAGGCATATACTGTCAGGCTGCTGGCAATGCTGTTTCCACCAAAGCCACTCCCATTATTAAAATCAATTTACCCAGGGTGCCTCTGCGCTAGTGCTTGGGCTGATGCCCTTAAGCAGTTGTAGGAAGAAACGGAGCGTACGCGAGCTGCCTACATTGCGCTACCGAAAGGAGATGGGGCCGGCCTGGTGACAGGGCCTGTAAGAGGATCTCACCTGCGCACGTGTGCCTTTCTCCCTAGCTGCAAATGCCTCTGCTGGGAAGCACGCAATGAGATAGTTTTTTCTTCTTTTTCCTTTCCACAGATAGTTATGTAGCTAGCTAGCTGTGCTGGGCTGCCTGGAAGGGTCTCTCTATTAACTCCCTGGGCCTGCCTCAGCAAAGGCCATGCTCACAGAGGCTCTGAAGGCAGTGATGAGTGAGGAGGAAAGTCCCATCTTCACAAGAAACAAAGGCCTGTAAACTACAGGCATTATGATGTCATTGTTATTATTCTTGCTGCCTCAAAGATACAGCAAGGCCATTGAGTACAGCCCTGCCTTGGAAAGCCTGCACCTTCTCAAAGACAAGTACCTTTACCCAAACCACTGCAGCCAGGACAGGCCATGTTTCTGCAGCCAAGTCTGCAAAAGGTTTTTTTTTACCCCCCTCAAGTTATTCCTAAAGCTACGCTACGTAACTGTAGGCCTCGCACGCAAGGGACATGGAAGCCGTTTCTTTGCTTTTTCTACATATACCATCTGCAATGAAGCTTTGCATTGCAAAAAAAAAAGAGAAAAAAACCCCCCATAAAAATCTGCACGCAAAAGTCATGTTTTTTGAAGCGTTTAAAAGCACATTGCTTATTGTAGCGTCACGTAAAGGGGGAGTGCGCACAGCTTTTCCTCGTTAGTATAGTGGTGAGTATCCCCGCCTGTCACGCGGGAGACCGGGGTTCGATTCCCCGACGGGGAGGTGTGCCTTTTACCACCAGGCGTCTACCACATCACAGGAAGTGTAAAAAAAAATAGGAGCGTTAAGCCATAGGCCTTGCCCAAAAATGGAGGGGAAAAAAGAAAAATATCTACAGGTACTGCGTGCAAATCTAACCCGTCGGCCCTGTGCCGCTATTTTCCCGCTTGCCTGAAAGAAGAGGCTTGCGAGGGCTTAGCGCATGTGTCTTGCAGGCCCTGTTCGCTGCCGTGTTGTGAAAGTCATTGGCACTTTCAGATGCGGCAAAGAAAGACATAAGTTTACCGGCAAGATGAAGACATAGCAGAGGATGGTTTCGATCCATCGACCTCTGGGTTATGGGCCCAGCACGCTTCCGCTGCGCCACTCTGCTTTGCTCAGAAACGCGCACATGTTGCATGCTGCAGCGCCTATTGGTCCGCTTAAAGTTTGCCTGGTCGAAAAGACACCTTGCAATGTCCTTTTACGGCTTTTCTTAACATCCAAACCCTAACCCTAGCAAGGCATATACTGTCAGGCTGCTGGCAATGCTGTTTCCACCAAAGCCACTCCCATTATTAAAATCAATTTACCCAGGGTGCCTCTGCGCTAGTGCTTGGGCTGATGCCCTTAAGCAGTTGTAGGAAGAAACGGAGCGTACGCGAGCTGCCTACATTGCGCTACCGAAAGGAGATGGGGCCGGCCTGGTGACAGGGCCTGTAAGAGGATCTCACCTGCGCACGTGTGCCTTTCTCCCTAGCTGCAAATGCCTCTGCTGGGAAGCACGCAATGAGATAGTTTTTTCTTCTTTTTCCTTTCCACAGATAGTTATGTAGCTAGCTAGCTGTGCTGGGCTGCCTGGAAGGGTCTCTCTATGAACTCCCGGGCCTGCCTCAGCAAAGGCCATGCTCACAGAGGCTCTGAAGGCAGTGATGAGTGAGGAGGAAAGTCCCATCTTCACTAGAAACAAAGGCCTGTAAACTACAGGCATTATGATGTCATTGTTATTATTCTTGCTGCCTCAAAGATACAGCAAGGCCATTGAGTACAGCCCTGCCTTGGAAAGCCTGCACCTTCTCAAAGACAAGTACCTTTACCCAAACCACTGCAGCCAGGACAGGCCATGTTTCTGCAGCCAAGTCTGCAAAAGGTTTTATTTTACCCCCCTCAAGTTATTCCTGAAGCTACGCTACGTAACTGTAGGCCTCGCACGCAAGGGATATGGAAGCCGTTTCTTTGCTTTTTCTAAATATACCATCTGCAATGAAGCTTTGCATTGCAAAAAAAAAAAGAGAAAAAACCCCCCCATAAAAATCTGCACGCAAAAGTCATGTTTTTTGAAGCGTTTAAAAGCACATTGCTTATTGTAGCGTCACGTAAAGGGGGAGTGCGCACAGCTTTTCCTCGTTAGTATAGTGGTGAGTATCCCCGCCTGTCACGCGGGAGACCGGGGTTCGATTCCCCGACGGGGAGGTGTGCCTTTTACCACCAGGCGTCTACCACATCACAGGAAGTGTAAAAAAAAATAGGAGCGTTAAGCCATAGGCCTTGCCCAAAAATGGAGGGGAAAAAGAAATATCTACAGGTACTGCGTGCAAATCTAACCCGTCGGCCCTGTGCCGCTATTTTCCCGCTTGCCTGAAAGAAGAGGCTTGCGAGGGCTTAGCGCATGTGTCTTGCAGGCCCTGTTCGCTGCCGTGTTGTGAAAGTCATTGGCACTTTCAGATGCGGCAAAGAAAGACATAAGTTTACCGGCAAGATGAAGACATAGCAGAGGATGGTTTCGATCCATCGACCTCTGGGTTATGGGCCCAGCACGCTTCCGCTGCGCCACTCTGCTTTGCTCAGAAACGCGCACATGTTGCATGCTGCAGCGCCTATTGGTCCGCTTAAAGTTTGCCTGGTCGAAAGAGACACCTTGCAATGTCCTTTTACGGCTTTTCTTAACATCCAAACCCTAACCCTAGCAAGGCATATACTGTCAGGCTGCTGGCAATGCTGTTTCCACCAAAGCCACTCCCATTATTAAAATCAATTTACCCAGGGTGCCTCTGCGCTAGTGCTTGGGCTGATGCCCTTAAGCAGTTGTAGGAAGAAACGGAGCGTACGCGAGCTGCCTACATTGCGCTACCGAAAGGAGATGGGGCCGGCCTGGTGACAGGGCCTGTAAGAGGATCTCACCTGCGCACGTGTGCCTTTCTCCCTAGCTGCAAATGCCTCTGCTGGGAAGCACGCAATGAGATAGTTTTTTCTTCTTTTTCCTTTCCACAGATAGTTATGTAGCTAGCTAGCTGTGCTGGGCTGCCTGGAAGGGTCTCTCTATGAACTCCCGGGCCTGCCTCAGCAAAGGCCATGCTCACAGAGGCTCTGAAGGCAGTGATGAGTGAGGAGGAAAGTCCCATCTTCACTAGAAACAAAGGCCTGTAAACTACAGGCATTATGATGTCATTGTTATTATTCTTGCTGCCTCAAAGATACAGCAAGGCCATTGAGTACAGCCCTGCCTTGGAAAGCCTGCACCTTCTCAAAGACAAGTACCTTTACCCAAACCACTGCAGCCAGGACAGGCCATGTTTCTGCAGCCAAGTCTGCAAAAGGTTTTATTTTACCCCCCTCAAGTTATTCCTGAAGCTACGCTACGTAACTGTAGGCCTCGCACGCAAGGGATATGGAAGCCGTTTCTTTGCTTTTTCTAAATATACCATCTGCAATGAAGCTTTGCATTGCAAAAAAAAAAAGAGAAAAAACCCCCCCATAAAAATCTGCACGCAAAAGTCATGTTTTTTGAAGCGTTTAAAAGCACATTGCTTATTGTAGCGTCACGTAAAGGGGGAGTGCGCACAGCTTTTCCTCGTTAGTATAGTGGTGAGTATCCCCGCCTGTCACGCGGGAGACCGGGGTTCGATTCCCCGACGGGGAGGTGTGCCTTTTACCACCAGGCGTCTACCACATCACAGGAAGTGTAAAAAAAAATAGGAGCGTTAAGCCATAGGCCTTGCCCAAAAATGGAGGGGAAAAAAGAAAAATATCTACAGGTACTGCGTGCAAATCTAACCCGTCGGCCCTGTGCCGCTATTTTCCCGCTTGCCTGAAAGAAGAGGCTTGCGAGGGCTTAGCGCATGTGTCTTGCAGGCCCTGTTCGCTGCCGTGTTGTGAAAGTCATTGGCACTTTCAGATGCGGCAAAGAAAGACATAAGTTTACCGGCAAGATGAAGACATAGCAGAGGATGGTTTCGATCCATCGACCTCTGGGTTATGGGCCCAGCACGCTTCCGCTGCGCCACTCTGCTTTGCTCAGAAACGCGCACATGTTGCATGCTGCAGCGCCTATTGGTCCGCTTAAAGTTTGCCTGGTCGAAAAGACACCTTGCAATGTCCTTTTACGGCTTTTCTTAACATCCAAACCCTAACCCTAGCAAGGCATATACTGTCAGGCTGCTGGCAATGCTGTTTCCACCAAAGCCACTCCCATTATTAAAATCAATTTACCCAGGGTGCCTCTGCGCTAGTGCTTGGGCTGATGCCCTTAAGCAGTTGTAGGAAGAAACGGAGCGTACGCGAGCTGCCTACATTGCGCTACCGAAAGGAGATGGGGCCGGCCTGGTGACAGGGCCTGTAAGA